>NW_013665889.1:155488-164330 GCF_000517525.1 Limulus polyphemus
TAAGTTTAAAACTGAATCAATATTTTACTTTCATGATAAATCTTATGCACATGGCTCTAGGCTAGGTGCTCCCACACTGCATCCTTACTTTAGGTTTATTATACCAACACTCGCTACACTTATGAGGTTTCACGGCCCCCTTCCAATCCCATCACTAAAATCGTAATGGGCAGACACTAATCGGATTATTCTATCTGAATAAATACCTTTTGGATTTTATGAATCCTCATATTTGGAGAAATCAAGTGTGAAGCGACACACAGTGGCTTTTATATAGGTAAGATGATCACAGACACTTTGTTTTAAAGTAGTGAAAACGGACAAATTTTACCATTTTCAAAGTCAGTATTTGTTAGGGAACATCACAATATCACAGACAACAATTTCTTTATTTTCCACCCCCAACACAAAGTTCTACACTCATACATGTATACACAATGAACAGATTTACAACAGGTTATAACTATAATATGAAGGCAAGACATAATTGTTGTAAAATGTTTCAGTGTCATCAATAATTTTTTCACTCTAATAATTTGAGATTCAAAGGTATTTCACCTCCAGTCCTGAAATCCTATGAAGAACCTGAAATGTAATGACTATAAATAATGAAAGCTAACATGTTCCTACACTGAAAATATATTTCCAATAGATACTTACCTAGCCACTTTTGCTCACCACTAGTCTTGAACTCCCACCTACTTCCACTTGTATAACAGCTGCATTTAAGCATGCAAATTAGCATGCGACAACCCTCCACCAATAGGAGTGCTACACATACTTCAATTACAGCTGACTCCCTCTAAGCAGTTGAACCCAATCTTCACTTTGACATTAGGCATGAAAATCAACACTGGAAATGGAGAAGACAAATGGGAAGTATGAGCAGAAGTAAGTATCTATCAGAAATATGTTTCCAGTGTAAGAAAATATTAACTTCTGATACATTTACATACCTCTTCTCACAATTACAGCTAGAATCCCACAATGAGCAGGTGGAGAGACTAGTGTAAAAGCAACTGAAGAGCCCCCATGGAGAGTGCCACCTCAATGGAGAGGAGACACACATCTGGGAGACTGCACTACATCTGAACAAGATATACTCCTTGCCTAAGTGGAGCCAACTGGTATTGTGTTGTGCAATCAAAGAGCAGAATAAATGATCCATCCTAAATCATAAAGTAAGAGAAATGTGTGTAGAGAGGCTAAGGCATGTCATACAATAATCGGGAGGTCAACTCCAGTCCAGACCACTGGCACTGGGAGAAACTCAACTCGCCCCTGGCAGGAGGAGGGTCCTCAACCATTCACTTCAGATGTAGGAACCAGAAGGAAAGAGGAGCCTCCATTCCAAGAATCTAAACAAATATGTGTGCAAATTCAACAACCTGGAACAATAAACCCTGGGAATTTACATCCAGATGACATCATGAAAGTGGAAATGCAATGTGGAGAGTCAATTCCATTCCACGACCAATTGACACTGGGGATATAATATCCAGTCCACGGTAGGATGAAGTTCCTAGCCTACTCACATACGAGGACTTATCTGGTCCATCTCCAATCAAAACCATTTACCCAGAAACTGATATCCAGGCAGCAGTAGGGAGGTAGGGTTCCCAGCCGGAGGGTCAAAATGCAAAATAGATTGAAAAATTCAGTCCAGTCAGGCAGCATCTGGAATAAAACATCAGACCCATGGCAGGAGGGTAGTTCCACTTTCTACACAGGCAGAACGACACTACCCTACTCTCAACTGAGTTGAATTGTGCACACTCAGGGGGATTCCTCCATGATCCACCACCCCAGCAGCTAGGAGCTGGGAAGTGGTAAAGACTCCCATACTCCACTGGAAAAAAAGGGGCAAAGAAATGCATTGAAGAGTCTGGAAGAAGGTATCAACAGAGGAAGTGACCACAAAACCCTATTTTGAAAAGCAGATCGTTCATGATTCTGGCAATCCAAGGAATGTTAGAGATGGGCAGCAATCTTTTTCTGTTTTACTCATGTTAGTCCATGAGTGTAGGGTCCAGTACTAACATATTTATGAACAATAAACCATGAGAAAGAACCTGCAGGTAGTCTTGTGGAACACCCATCTCAACAGTGAGCATGATAGACTTCATAGATATCACGGTGTGGATTTTGGATATCAGTATACCTGGACAGGCACCACTCGCCACGGAGCAGGATTCATAGCATGTGAAGTAGGCCCTTGAAAAAAAAAAAGAAACAAAAATAACTTATCCACTCAGAGTCATACAGACGTATGGAGAATAGCTATAGGGAAAAACAACATCTGGCTAAGCAGGAAACTGCCAGATAGTGCAACACCAAAGTGTGAGAAGTGGTCCACATGCCAGCTTGGATAATATTGCCTCTAAAGAATGACAGAAATGAACAGCTAAGAACATTGGTATGTGACAGATCAGATGGTATGATACACACAACTGGCAAAATTCAGAAGAAAGGAAGGAATATGCAATATGGATAACCTGACAAACCCAACTAGTAGGAGTGATAGGAGAATATCACAGGAAATTGACAGATTCCAATAGATAAACAAATGGAAGGGTGCTCTGCATGAAATATAACACCATAAAGCATCGATTGGACACAGAAGACAATCCAGATTAAAGTGGGAGTAAATATGTGATATGGAAGAGAAATCACTGGTGAGAAAACACATGGAAAAACAGGAAAATGAAAGGTCCATCCTATCTCAAGCAATGGTTGAAAATGGCAGACCCCTCTCAAAGAACCATGTAAAAACAGATATCTGGAGAAGGGAAGAATCCATGCCAGATAGACTAATGATGGAATACTCTCCATGTATGTTGATACACAGTCATGGATGAGAAACAAACAGTGTGAGACAACAGGGATGCTACACATGTGGATATTCCCGAAACCACTTGCAACGGACTGGACAAAAGCTATACATGAAGCCAGAGCGTGGGAACGGAGAAATGAATTCCACTGAGTAAGGTTGCCAGAGGAGGGACTGGGAGAGAGGGAAAGGTAATGGAGGTTATTCCTGGAAATAAAATGGGAGATGGAAACCGTGACTGAGCCAGCCAGAAAGGAGCCACAAAAAGGACCCAACACAGAGTGGATTGGATGAGAGAAGTTACTAGGCTATGCATAAAGGAAAGGTCCTTCCAATCCTGACTGAACGCATCCAAGGCCAAAGCCAGAGAATGTAAAACTGGGCACCAAACAAAATAAAGCTAGGCATTCAAAAATGAAGCAAATGCACCTAATTGAGGAGTATCCAACTGAGAATATAGCCATCAGAACACCTGGAGGTTGAGAGACCACTCCTTGGGTAGAATCTTGTCAGGATTGGACAGACGATCTACAACAAGATTGAGGGCATCTGGTATGTGACAAGCCAGCAACATGACTTTGATGGATCTGAGCCAAGAAGAGGAGATCAAGAGTTCAGGAACATAAGGACCAGGATAGAGTGCGTCTTGCACCACAGAGCCCAACAAACATCAAAGAGTACCAAAATGTTGATGTGAAGATTTAACCACTCCTGAGACTAATGGCCCAAGATCTTCTGTGTAATGTAGCATATATCCCATCCTGAGAACAAGGCATCTGTGAAGACATGGCCATCCACAGGAGTAGAAGGAATAGGTACTTCCAGAGTCATGTTGTCCCTGTCTAACCACCAGAGGAAGTCAGACTGAAAGGAATCAGGAAGTGATATCTATAAATCCAGAGGGTCTCTGCTCAAATGCCAATGATCCGAGTTCAAAAACACTCTATGAACAAGATATTGAGTGAGGTAGATAACAGACTTCTCCACCTTCATAAACCAACCCACCCGATCAGCTTCTCTGAGGAGAAGTTGGATGTGTGAGGAAGCCTACAAAGGATGGAGGGAGCAGAAGCCAGCCATTCATAAAATGATGGGATTGATAAACATGATCCTCATGGATGAAACATAGAAAATGACATGAAGCCCGAGCAGAAGGTTGTGAAGATAAGTGACAGACACATGAAAACTTGTTATCCAAAGCCCTGGAAGAAAGGCCCATCTGAGAGGCAGTTAGGATTCTATAGTGAACCAAGGCACATTGAGGAAACAATTCAGACAGGAGAGATGAATCACAGGATGCCAATCCCCAGTCTTCTTGGGGAATACAACAAGTCAGGAAAAGAACCAAGAAAACACAAGAGAAACCTGTCTGATGACACCCATGATGAGAAGGACTTGAATCACTTGTGTGAGATGCTAATGGGAAATGGGATCTTAAGGGGGGGATGAACTGTGACAGGGAACAAGGTGGAAAGTGTGAGGAAAAAGAGGGATAGTTTTTTCTTACAAAACTCGAATAACCCAAGGATCAGTGATAAGTCTCCCACACTTCTGAGAAATGAGCAAACCTGACTCCCACAGGGTAGTCACTGGTAATGCTGATGTCATACAGGGTGAAGGTGAACAAGAGTACGACATGTAGATGTGGTCCAGGAAGGAGGAGGATGGAAAACAGGAACTGGAGAAGGAGGAGGTTGAGACAACGGGAGGTAAGGGAAGATAGGAAAGTATACAGTCTAGTGGATTCAACACAAGGTTGGGACAATGGGAAGTAAGGGAAGATAGGAAAGTATACAATCTAGTGGATTCAACACAAGACTTCAAGATGTCAGGAAACCCACCAAAGATAGTGGATCTCAGAAAAGGGGTTGATCAAAGATCTTGCAAGGAAGTCAGTGGGAGGGGGAGATGCATGTTGCATGTGTCAACAAAGCCTGCACAGCAAAAGGATTGGGGTGAAGCTGTCCAAGTCCCCAGGCAATGGCAGAATTGCTTGTAGATTGGAAGATCCCTCAGCCTGCATGAAAAAAAAAAAACATCTTCTGACAAACTACAGCTGACACTTCCTCCACCGATAATGCCACACCTGCAGCCACTGTTGAACATCAGTACCATCTGTAGCCATTGTAGTCATAATAGTAAATGATGAATTCAAAAATATTGAGTGACTACCAGTAATTGAGGGAGAGACAGAATTCATAACCAAATAAAAATCCAACTCAATAGTGGATTATAAACAATATTTTGAATTGCAAAATTCAGTAACCAAATATTTTCAAAATACACTAAAGAAAAGAAAGGTGAAATAATGCACTAGGTATTAACATTGTTGTGCCAAATTGAGAAGTGAAGAGTGGGTACAACTGCATAGAGGGAGTCAGCTGCAATAGGAGGGTGTGTTGCACTCCTTTTGATGGAGGGTTGTCACATGCTAATTTGCATACTTAAATGCAGTTGAACCACATAGTATATGCATGGAGTTAGATGGGAGTTCAAGGCTAAGGGCAAGCACAAATTTGTGTACTAGAGGGCAGTCAAATCAAGAAATGTAATTAATTGTATTAGAAACTATCTTGAAGTGAAACATATGCTATAATATGGACTACACTTTTATTCACCTGGTTTAAAGTGTGTAATATTCCATCAAAGCATGTGTTGGGTGTCAAAAAATTTGTTTTACAATGTGATAAAAGTTATTTCCATTTCTGAACTTATTAAATTCACATTTTCTAGTAATGAGACCCCCCCAAAAAAATTTCAACTCAAGTGTATGATAATAAAACTCAACTCTCCTATGTCCAGTCACTGCAAAAAGAAATGTACTTACGTGAACATCAATGTGTGTGTATTCTAACTCTGCAGAGTTTTCAGTGAATATATCATAGATTTTTCTTAATCTTTTGAACATAATAGCAATTGCCTTTAAAGTCTCCTGAAGTTTCAGTTTCCTTTCTTCCTGACCTGTCATACTCTGTAATGTTCCATTTGGTGGCTACAAAAAACAAGAGAAAAAGAAAAAAAAAGACTTTCACAGGCACATTAAAGCCTGCATTACTACATAAAGATAACTGTTACACAAGCCAAACTTAATAAACATTGAGTATATTTGTTAATTTTGAAGTCCATTTAACACATTCTTACATGTACATATAAGCTGTAGTCAACAATAATAATTTCAGGAAGTTTAAAGACCTGGCTGTTATCTAGAACATGGTTAATTAATTACCAAATACAATTACACAAAAGTTTATTATACAGATGATCAAACTATACGAAAGTTGTACAAAACTAATTTAAAGTAAATGAAAGTATATGCACACAGATGTATAATGTGCAATGTTAACTACATGAATCAGTAGATAATATTGCTATAAATGTGGCTTTCTGGCATTTAAAAAAAAAAAAGAAAAAAACCTGTAGAAGTTTCAAAATTTGGAAGAGTTCTGTTGTTTTGGAAACAATTTCTTGAACAGTTTCTTGACCTAACCGACATAAAATGGCCATATTAACATCCCGATGAGTTGGAGTGGGTTGTCCACCATCTGGACCTGCATTCAGTGAACTTGTCCCTCCACTATCACCCATAGATGCCTGATCTGAAGGTACTACTGGTCCAATTCCTTGGGGTCCTCCAGTAATTCCACCAAACCCCTGAGGTGAGGGTTCTGGGTAGGATTGTTGCGTTGTTGAATACGTTTGGTCTCCTCGGCCTACTGAATGCCGAAAAGGGGATGCCATTCTTTCTCTTCAACTGGAGTAACTTACATTTACCTTCTTGATTATTATACACAAAAATCTGAAATTATCAAAATTATTTATGTACTACATTCTTGCTATCAATTATAAAGCAATAATGTTCATCACTTATACTGTTTTGAGTATTATTATAAAATCAATAATCAATTCCAGAACTTCTGCATGTATTTTACATGACACATTTGAAAAATGACTAAAGAATACCACTATCTACCCTTACAAAATTTCAGCTTACACAAAATAATCCATTCACATATTTAGCAAATATTTCCACTCAACTCATAAGAACCTAACTTAAAAGCTTACTCCTTGAGAAGTCTTTTGACATAAATATAACATCTAAAACATCCTCCTTCAAAATAAATTATTTCTAATTCTAAATTATTATTGATTGCCAAATTCTCAAGATACAATTCCAATATTCTTCATGATGATAATTTTACAAAGTTACTAATAAAATACATCAAACTGCAGTGCAAGTACTTTCAGAAGTCATTTCAAGAGTCATGCTCCAATTATCTGAAAAGCTCAAATACATTATTTGAAAAAAAAATCATTTATAAAAAGTCATGGCTTTATGAGAGATAATCTATTCAGTTCTCTAATAATAAATAACTTTGATACTTAGTTTTCATGAGGGAAAAAAAAACAGTACAAATGTTAATGTCCTTGAGATTATTTTCCAAGTTCATTTTTTTAACTGAAGATACTCTTGGTGACTATTGGGTAGCTAAGATAAGCTAAACAAATTGACTTTTTAATCATGCAATTTTATCATGGATACAGTCTAGACCCAATCACCAAAAATATGAATGTCACCATTTCTTTTCTTACCATTACAACACTAACAGCAACCACAGGCATGTATATTTCTGAAGAAATAACAATGTACAATAGTAAAAACATTCAACATAGCAGCTATGAGCATACTGCTTTTGTCTTTCATCCATCCTATCTTTTCCTTTCTGTGTCAGAAAAGAATTTAAATTAAATGCAATGTATAACAATTAAAATATTAATACATCTGCTCCAACATCTTAAGCTTTGGACACTAAACTAACATTAGTGCTATTAAGTCAATACTTTCCAAATTCCAAGCACATACCTTACAACTTTGGCTGTTACTGTTTGCCCTTACTGAAACAAGGCACATCTTTCAGCTAGTAAATGTAATTGTCAGGATGAGAATTTCCTGTTTAAAATGTTTGGGGTATAGGCTCCTAACCTTTCCGAGCTTTTACACATTGCTAATTATCAGACAGAAGACATATTTATAATTTAATTCAGATTAATTAACACAAGCTTTTATTTTAATTCTATATTTGGAAATATATGTACCAAACAATCCCAACAAACATTAATAATTAAAACAATTATTTTTATAGCTATCTTTTGTTTACCACACCACATATTGTTTACTGCAGTTGTCTTTCAAGCCCCTTGTCTTTAAAATATCTATATTTGACAACAGTAACAATAGTAACAGAGATGGCATCATCTTATATTTTTATACTTATTTTAACTTTTTACAAACCTATTACTGATTAAATTTACACTCAACCTTACATCTCTTCCTTATAAGAAAAAAAAAATATATATATATAGTAAGGCAAGACCAAATTAATTTTTTTTTTCAAGGAGTAATGATATATTAAAAACATTGATGTTTTTGTGTAAATTTGGAGATGATTATCCTCACCTTTAATAGATAAACTAATTAGCAAGACATATTGTTTAATAGAATTAGAATTTTTTTTTGTAAGAAATCTTCATCTATTGGACAAACTTATTAACCCCCCCTTTTGCATGGTTCTTCTGTAACAACTTGAAACTTGTTCAGCCTCAGATCCATAGTTGGAACTGTAGGTTCTGGGATCAAACCCCCAAATAACATATAATAGTGTTAAGAAATATCTTGTAGTAAGTAAAAATTTGCTGATGATGCTAGTTGAGAGCTATATACATCTGCTGCTGTGTGATTAATAGCAGAAACTGTATTATTTGAACAATGTTTGTGTGTGAAAGAACATTAAGCAACCTCTACAAGTTAAGTATTAGATCGTCAAGAAATTAATGTCGCATTTTGGAACACTTTCATTAACCACCCCCCAATAAACGTACATCATGTATAATAGTTAAACGAACCGCCTAAACGTCACGTTAGTGTAGCTTATATAATATGTAAAGTGTATTATACTCTAATCCCTTATAGTGATGACACACGACGAGATACACATTCGACATGTAATGCTTTTT
>NW_013665889.1:164631-165321 GCF_000517525.1 Limulus polyphemus
GTCAACGATGGTTCAGCAAATTTTGTTCAGGTGACTTTAGTCTTAATAACTGTGATGGCAGGAGCCGACATGTTGGAATTGATATTGATGCTCTGAAGACGCTTGTGGAGTCTAACCCAAGGCAACACACTTGTGAAATGGCCCCGAAATTGCATGTCTCTCATGAAACAATATGTAAACATCTAAGGAATATGAGAAACTCCATAAAGAAGGTGTTTGGGTACCTCACAAACTTTCCAATAATCTTTCCAATATGTGAACGTTGTTTCGTCTCTTCTGGCATGTAATGTGTGTGAACCATTTTTGGACAAAATTGTCACCAGTGATGAAAAATGGTTTCTCTATGCGAATATTAAATGCCTAAAACAATGGCTCAGTCCTAGAAAAAACCACTTCCGACCCCAAAACCTGGACCCCATCCGCAAAAAGTGATGCTTTGCACTTGGTGGGACATCAAAGGAGTAATTCATTTCGAACTCCTCAATCCACAGCGAACTGTCAATGCAGAAATCTATAGTCAGCAATTGGAACGTTTAAATCAAGCCCTTCATCAGAAATGCCCTTTACTCCTCAATCGGAAAGGTGTTCTTCTCCATGATAATGCATGTCCACATGTGGCACATTTGACGCAATACAAGATTATGAAGTTGGGTTGGAAAGTTCTCCCCCCCCCCCCCACACACACACACA
>NW_013665889.1:165331-174947 GCF_000517525.1 Limulus polyphemus
CCCCCCCCCCCCCCCCCCACACACACACACACCATATTCTCCAGATATGGCACCATCAGATTACCATCTTAACGGGAAAACATATGCAAATGTGGAAGGTGTTAAAGAGGACATCGGCATGTTTTTTGCTTCAAAGCCAAGTGATTTCTTTAATCAGTGCATTAACAACCTAATTGTAAGATGGAAAAGCATCATCGATAAGAATGGAGACTATTTTATTTAATAAATGTTTTGTTTTGATATACAATTTGTTTGAGTTTTTTTCATCTAAAAAAAAAGCAACATTAATTTCTTGACGACCTAATACTTTTGAAAGAATGGAAATGTGACAAATAACTTCAGGGCCATATTAAGGTATAGTGATGTCCTTAGGCAGATATTTTTTGCCACCTCCAACTCCATGTGATCACTCCAAAAATGATGCCTTTGTATTAGTTAAGTGATTAATCATGTGTTCAATCCCATATTCACTCAGTGCTCTTGATTGGTATCTCTATCTGGTATGGCGTGTTTCAACTCCCCCATATTACAAAATTAAATAAAAACATAATTAATCAAATTTTTGTTGCTGCTTTCAATCAATCTTTCTTAAATTTGCCACCCTACACAGCTGCCTACTCTGCCTATGCATAAATATGGCCCTGAGTAACTAGTGCAAAGAAGTAATCATTATAGTCTAGCCCTGTGCAGATTTTAAGACCTGTTGGACAGCATGGGTATTGTTTTTCACTCCTGTGTATATGTGTGAATGGTATAACTCAAAAATCTTTCATCTGATTTTTGACCCAAGTTTGTAGAAAAATTGAGTGTATCTCAAGGACTAATTTTTTAGCTCAAAGGTTAAGGTCATACTGTAGGTCAACCATTTTCATTATAATGTATCTAACAACTTGAGATTTTAAAAAATAATCAAAACTCAGAACAACTTGGGATACCAAGAGGTTCGTGGCACCTACACCTACATTTTTCAAAGTGAGGAATTGTTTGGAATATATATTTTAGGTTTGTTACTACAAAATTCAAAAACATTGCTTGGAAGGGGATGCACTCCAAGAGTATTTTTAGTTCTTGTTAACAACATTTTACAGTAAATGTGTCAGATCCAATAAAACGATAGTACTGATTCTAAACAATCAAGTTAGCTACTTACATTTTATGATTCATGGTTACAACATTTTCAACTAATCAGACAAGCACAATAGCTTAGAGAAATATTACAGTAAGTTTACTTTTGAGAGTTATGTCAAACTCAGAAACACGTAATAGTGCAAAACGCTCAATACAAGTTTTAATGAAACATGATTGGCAACATCGAAGTCACTTTGAGATATCAAACAATCACTTTCATCTATCAAAGCAAGCAATTAAATTATAAAATTATAACTAAATGTAACTTTTCTTATTTTACATATCCAGCAAATTTTGTATAGATGTAAAATCAAATTAACAGCACACCCTACACTTGCAACAGCATACTGCTTGGGTGGCTTCAGACACTGGTCATCCAGAATACTGAGATCCTTTTCTTCCATAATACTGTTAAGGTTATTCCCATCAAAAGTATATTTATAATTTATGATAATCCACTTGCATTATCCTGCATCTATTATAATTAAAAGCCACTTATCATTTATCTGCCTAATGCACCAAATGACAATCATTTTTTATAGCAGCAGCACCATCCACCTCACAGCTAGCAACACTCAAGACTTTAATATTATCAGCAAATTCAAATAATTTATTCACCATTCCTTCATCTATTTCAATGATATAAATCAAATAAAGTAAAAGTCCAAAACTGAGCCTTGTATAACAACTTTCCTTCCATTCAACCAACTTTAATATCCAATAAACCAACTTATCCACCACACCAATAGATATCTTGTTTCTAAGTTAACAAGCCTTTTATGTGGCAACTTATGAATACTTTCTGAAAATCCAGATACATCAAATCCACACCCTCACCCTCATCTACTTAAGCAGTAATCTCTTCAAAAAATGTCAAAAGGTTAGTAAGGAAAGATTTTCCCATAGTAAAACTAGGTTGACTATCCCGAAAAAAAGCTAAACCTTAAATGCCTTTCCAAAGCATCTTTTATCAGACTTCCAAAAACATTTCCCACTATTGATGTAAGAATAATAATAGGTGTATAATTATTGAGACAATTCTTATCCCCTCCCTTGAGAATAGTAGTAACATTTGCCAACTTTCAATCTTCTGGTACTTGACCACTATTCAAGGACTTACAAAAAATAGTAGCAAGTGGCTCACATATCCAATTCATAACCTCTTCAAAACCCTCAGGTAAATATTATCTAGACGAGGAGCTTTATCACTCTTTAAACTTCTCAATTTTTTTCATAACAAGCTCAAAATTGATGTGAAAATCTTGTTTCTAGCAGCTGTTCAGACCAGAGAATATTTATTAAATCTTTATCAGCAAAATTTGAAGAAAAAGCAGAATTAAATAACCCAGCCATCCCATAATCATTAGATATGATCCTTCATTTATCATCCCTCAAAGGCCCTATCCCATCCTAACATTTTCCTTCCCCTTAATGTATTTAAAGAAATCCTTATTGTTCATTTTTACATTTTCAGCCAACCTTTTTTGATTTCCTAGTTTCCTATTTGACCAACCCAACTGATCTTCTATAACCATCTAAGTCTCCTGACATAGCAAATAATTTAGTTATTAAATTTATGAAGCATTTCTTCATCCCTTGCCCCTTTTGCAGCCATTTTTTTTTCTATAAGGAACGTGTTTACCTTAAATAATTTAAAATATTTTTATTTTCCACATTTGATCAGTGTCTCCAATTAATTCAGCTGTCCAATTCACAACTGATAATTCTTGTTGTATCCCTTCAAAATTTTCTTTTTTGAAATTTGTAACTAAAATCTCATTATTCCTGATCTATGTATGCAGTAAAATACTAAACCTAATAGAGCAATGATCACTTGCACCCAGATGTTTTCCAGTCTCCACCTTTTCAACCATTTCTATATTAGAAGTTAACAATAAATCTAAAATCACTAATACTAGAAGGTTCCGTAACTGATCGGTGATAAATGAACATTTTTCCAATTAGTAGAATTTGATTAGAAGGGTTGTGTTTGGATTATTTCATGTTCATTACTTATAACAATTTTCATAAGTTTATTATGAACCTAATCTGTTTATGATTAAAGATTTTTTGTGTATGTGGGGGGGAGGGGCAAAGATATTATTTTAATATCATTTTTCAACAATTTTTAAACAAAACCTGTTTTATTAAATGGTCTGTAACTTACTTACTACTTTTAGTTCTTTTTTTTTAAATTTTTAATAGATATGAGTTTGGTCACCACTTGTGACACAGCTGCACAATTATGTTAAAGAATATGGTGAAAATATAAGCTTCACCTATTATTTGGTACTGGTAAGTAACAAGCAAATTAGCATAATTCCCCAAAAATTAGATCACATACAAAAAAGTGGGTTACCGCAGCAAGAGAAAGTGGGAAAAAAAACATGTGGCAGTCAAAACAATTTCCAAAAATTGTTATGTTCAGATTAATTTCAGGATCGTTGGTCTCCACCCTAGATTAGGTACTAAAATTAAGTTTACTCAACAGTACATACCCTATGCCATAGTTTTGCCTCCTATAACACTATGACCCTGAAAAATCTGGCCTTTCATTGGGCATGAATCTGGGACAATTAGCTTATACTAGTGTTCTGAAGTCAATGATCTAGTAACAAAGCTATAAGGATTCAAATCCTACAAGTAGATAACCCCCATTCTGACTATTCCTTCACATACACACACTCAAACATTGTACAAATTTCAGCCCTCAGCAAAGTACACAACTCAATCTAGCAACAAGCCTCCAATAATTAACAACACAACATGGCACCTTCAGACTATCACATACAGCACATCGGGCCAACTAATCAACCAAGCATGCACAAAGTTAATTTGATCCATCATCCAATCAGCTTAGTACTGGTCAGGAGTCCCAAACTTGAAAAATTATTTTTAGTGACCAACTCATGGTATCATGTACATATAACTTTTGAAAGAGCAAAGTGCAAAAGTACTGTTTTTCTTATACTATATGTTACTAATTTGATTTCACCAAATAATCAACTGTTTTGTTGACTATTCTCATGCAACTCTGTGTTGTACCCAACTGTTGTTTATTTTACTCTCTTATGGATATTTATTTATCAACCACACCATTTATTTTTAATTTACGTAAGTAAACCACAAATGTATATATTTAAGAATTATTCTATTACAGAAAAGCATGAAACTTTAAGGGGCCACTGGGCTTTTTTTCACTTTGTTCATGTCAAAATTTAGCATTTGGCAATTTTTTATACCTACATTTGATGCCAGTAAAATCTAAACATCAATATTTCATTAACATCATTGTTATAACCTGGTGTCTGTTTAATGTGCAGATAAAATCACAAGTAGTTATTTTGTCTGCTTAAATGTGCCAGTTCAACAGGTAATAGAATAATTAAGATTGAGGAATACTTAACAAAGAATATAAAAACTAATCAAAGCCATTGGATTTCATAATTATGTTCAATTAAGTTTGATTATCACTTCACACTATGACACCAGTTCATGTCTGGTCCTTATATGGCTTTTCCCAAACAAGGACCAAGCTAAATTGAACCATTTTTATTAAAAATAACAGTTGAATATAAGAATAAAAAATTGTTTCTTCAATCTGATTATCATTTCTTTGCATAAATTCCATATATTCATATCATCATCAACATCATAGGAAAGTGTAAATTAAATTATGGCATAGTCAAATATTTCTAAATTGTCCCCTTTGGTTTTCATTCAGCTGCCATACATAGCTTAGTAAGTGAAACTGTTCCTTAATCCTAATAGTTCTAAAAATTCCACCAAGAACTTCATCTGTTCATCCAAAACAATTCAGTGTAACTCCTCATGTATCATGATTGCCAAAGTCACAAATTCTTACAGTTGGAAATCCATGTGTCTGTAACCGAGATATGATAGCTATACTTTCAATGTCTTAATCTAAATTTGTGTTTATTAGAGGGAGCTTGTAATTATGTAATGATTGTGACATTATCATCTAGACATTTCACAAAATAATAATGAGAAAATGAGAAATCAATGATTATTGAGTGATCCAGTTTAGTAGCAGACAGCGAGAATTATTATATATCTGTGACTAAAATTCTTGAAGTAAGTTTTGTACATTTGCAAGTTAGGTGTACATTAGTGTTTGAAGGTTCTGTTAAAGATTATTTGAATTGTTGTATTTGAAGTCAGGCTTACAAGTAAATGTAGCCTGTCACAAATATTATTCATTTATTGAAGAAATAAGTTAATTTTTTATTGTTACCTAGACTGGATTTGACAATATTTTTACCAAAAAATCCACTCAATGATATGGCACCTTACAACAATAGCAAAGTAAAAGTTATGTATAGTAACATTTGTATGAGTATATTCACATCACTTTGTTCAAAAGTTAGCTCCTGGTAAATTAGCAACAGAATTCTGAGGTTGGCAATTTTTTTTTAGATCCAAAATTTTATGAACCAGAGCAGTACCTGTTTTTGAAAGTGTGGGAACTTATTCATGTTTTGCAGGAGTTGGCAAAAGTTAGTGAATACTGTGAACTTTAAAACAAAAACTGAGATGCTTAGAATACTGGATAGCCTTCAGGGATTAGATGACCACTAGATGAGTGCCAATACAATGTAACATGACGTTAAGAAATATGCCCTGGCTGAAACTAGAACTTGGGATTCTCAGAATTTGTATTTTCAGGCAAATGCCCAACCTAGCAAGTTCTAAGCAACTATTTTTTCAATGCTGGCCATTATGATGATTATAAGCTCTTGCATTTTCAAAGGGAAAAAACAGGAGAGAAGGATTATAATAGGTAAATATTTATATCAAAAAGTATACTTAAGTTGTATAACATGGTTGTTACAACACTCAACATAGAGTTTATCAAAAAAATTTGTGTGTTAAGATTTAAGTACATCGGAGTAATCCACAACAGTAATCATCAGAATTAATTGCAACATTCATGATATTTTTTCACGTTGTTTTGTGAGACTCATAACATGTATGTATGTTATTAGGAGCCCTGAATCAACAAAGTCATGGGTTAAGAAACAATTTAACACTCAGTTTAATTTCTTTGTTTGTTGAATTACATGCATAACTAGCTGTGCTAGCCATCCCCAATTTATAAGTGATAGGCTAGGGGAAAGGCAGTTAACACCACCCACTGCCAACTCTTGGGCTACTTTACTTGAATAGTGGGATTGACCCTCATAGGCATATTATAATGTTCCCATAACTGAAAGATTGAACAAATTTGGTAATGGATTCGAATCTGTTACCTGCAGATTGTGAGTTGAGATTCCTAACCACCAGGCCTACATAGTTAACAGAAAAATGTGTTTAAAAACCCTATGGGAAGAACCCCATCAGTAACTGTTGGATAAAAAAGTTCAAATATAACTACATATATTCAAATATCTGTGAAGTTGTAGTTCAGCAGTTAATTTTTAGCTTTATTTATTGTAGGCCTTATGTCACTTCATAGATCATAACTTGCACCGTTGCACTTAAAAGTTGCAGTGAAATTTTATTATTCACTGTAATTCTATTTAACTTTAAGTTAAACTGTACCTGGTCATTAATTTTTTTTATGATAAAATAATATTCCTACTTTATATAAATAAATTATGTGCTAAGGATAGACTATGTTATAACTTACACTCACTTCCAGTTTCAATTTGAAAATAGACTTTTCCTTAGGCTTTAAATTCCTAATTTCAAACATAGAATAAAAAACAATTTACAAATCTAAAACTGACGTATGCTAGGTGCAATCACAGTTTTTATTAAATTACTCAAGAAAATTTTTTCAAGCTTACATTTCTTAAATTCAGTTGACAAAATGACTATAGTATAGATATTAATACTAGTAAACTGTACAGGCCTACTGATTACAGTTTTGACGTGCATAATTCCATAAAAGAATACTTAATATTAAATACTTTTTAAACTTAAAGTTAATCCCAAGCTTACACAGTCTATCAGTAACTGAAGTTTCAATCATAAGGTCAATTCTAATGTCTTGATTAATTACGTTTTGTATTTATTGTTATATTTAAAAAAGTCTTATACATAACATCGAATTGTTAATGTCACAATCTACGTTCAACTTCGCACTGATCTTAACGAACAATACTAACCTTTCTAAAACCCAAGTTATGAATTGTCCCCTTTGTGGTACAGAAACGCAGCAGAGTAGGTAAAAAACCGAAGGACAACTTCGTAATTTTTCAACAAAATAAGATAAATCGCAGGCGCTTATTCCTTAATACTAAAAATAATAGGAATACTGCAGGTCAAATGCTGAAATAGAAATTCTAAATCTACAGTGGTTAATTGCCACCCTCAGACTATTAATAATTACAAATTACACTACAGTAACGAAGAAATCGAATTTGGCTTGCTTGATTTTGTGAGATAGCGAATTGTACAATTAATGTGTTATGATTTGTTTACCGTTCATTTATTATTCTTTCTATCGCTTAGTTCAACTATCAGTATGAATTTGCAGTTACATATCAGAGCACTAACTCACCTTCTATTTAGAACACGTTGGTTTTGACTATGTGTATATACATATTATGAAAATGATAAAAGCTTCCCCTAGTGGTGACGTACAAATATTAACGTTATAAAAGATTATGTAGATTTATGGTAATAGCTAGTCAAATAAGATGTAACCTCGTGGTCTAACCAATAAATAAAAAGCCTTTCTTGATCTTGTAAACAAGTTAGTTCAAGAGATATAGTTAGAATTATTGCTTGATATTGTTTTTGATCTTGAGAAGTGGTTTAATTTTGGAACATTGTGTTTTGTTGTTGTTTTTGGATATAAGTTTTTCTTCTTCTGGTTTTTTCCCCCTAATTCCATTGTTATTGAAATTAATAACACTGAGATTTGTGTTGTATTGCTTATTGACGTTTGTATCTAGTCCTGGCTAGGCATGGGTTTAGTAAATGTTTCTTGTAAGTGATAAAATTGGTAGTTGTTTGAAAGTTTTATTTTGGATTCTAGATCCTCCTGTAAAAAATCATTCAAAGAAAGAGCTAACTATGGTACTAAAGTAAATATGAAGCTCAACCTATTATTTCAAGGAATTTCACACATAATCTGTAATCTTATAGTAGTGGACTGTATATTGTATGGACTTATACAGTATTTGAAGACTTTGTACCATTAATGCTACAAATTAAGGGTTTTGCTTTGTCTGGGGTTACTTATGAGGAGTGGCACCAAAATCGTAATAAGTCAGTGATAAATGAAGAATCAAATGATATGCTTGGCTTCATATTTATTTTTAGCATCTTAAACAGCTTGTATGCTGAACAATTTAGATGAATAAAGGACTATGTTTAAAATTTTTGTTTTTACTTTTCTTTCCTCAGCAGTGAGTGTAGAAAATAGTCTTGACATACTAACTGCTTCCTTGTTGTTCATATGTTAAGGACAGGCTAAGATTCATGCCTAGTTCAATTTGATTATAGGTGAGAAAATAATCCTATAATTTTTTTTACTGAAGACAAAGCTGTTTTTTTTAAAAAGAATACAATAAAATCTTCAACAGGAACTGGCGATATTCACCCCAAAATGTAGTATACTTCTATAGAACTACATAAAGTTTTTCTAAATGTTGTTCAAAACAATATAAATCCGTCACTGATAACATAACATGGAGCAAGATTTTCATTGGGAATACTGGAGTTTTATTTAAATGTTGGGTAGAGTTATGAGGCTAGCTTTGGACATTGGTCTGTAAGGCATTATTTGAAGAACCTAGTCTAGAGATAAGGACTGAAAAGGTAAAGTTCTCCATGAAGACCCTGACCAAGGTAAAAGACCAGCTAATGCTGATGCAAATCGCATTTTTTAAAGCACCGCTTTCAGGATCAGGAAGCCAGGTGGACAGAGGCCTGGATATTTTATATTTCTTAAAAGGGCTGTCTGTTGAAACATAGAGATCCACCAATACAGTTTGAGAAGGAAGTACATTGGCTCCTGGGAAGGATTTGACATGTACTCGGAAAAATCTCATGAAAGCTAGATAGAGAGTATTTACCACACTACAACAGTGCAATAAAAATTCTCAACTGCATTGGAAGAGCTGTTGTTGGGGCTCATGTTGGTGAGTAACTCCAACTTGTTCATCTTAATTGTGTATATAAGTGCAGTAATTATGTATATAGGTATTGTTACGACAGCGGAAGTGACGCGATGCTGGGAGCATGCGCGCTGGAGTTTCTAGAAGGATCATGACTTATCGAGGAACTTCGCGAATATCCGAGTGTTTGCCAGGCACCCTCTTTTTTAGTATATAAGCCTGGCGAGAAAAACCAGCGCAATTACATAGATAGAAGAGATATAGGCAGATAAATCGAAGAGATGGATTGCATAGATAGATATGCAGATAGATTGAAAAGATAGATAATTGAGTCAAACGAACACAGTAGGTACCGTAAGTAAAGTGTGTGAATCACTGTGATTTATAGCGTGTGTTAT
>NW_013665889.1:175289-201738 GCF_000517525.1 Limulus polyphemus
CTAATTTAGCAGTGTAAGACTAGAGGCATGGCAGCTAGTCATCACCACCCACCACCAACTCTTGGGCTACTCTTTTACCAACGAATAGTGGGATTGATCGTCACATTATAACGCCCCCACGGCTGAAAGAGCGAGCATGTTTGGTGTGATGGGGATTCGAACCCGCGACCCGCAGACTGTGAGTCGAGCTCCCTAACCACCTGGCCATAAGTTCCTCGGAAAGAATTTATACCGGAAATTAACAAACGAGCAGATACGTAACAGTATTTATGAATTTATATTTTCTATGGTTAAGGTTTCATTTTTTATACAGTGTATATATATGTATGTATATATATACAGCTCATTAAGTTAAGACTTGAGTTTGAGGACTTTATGTACATTTTCGCAGTGTAAGTATGTTTAGACTTTCTTTTTTGTGTAGCGCATACACATATTTCTGTACATTGATTTAGTTCTGAGAGCGCTGTATGTATGTATGTATGTGGTTATTTTTTGTGCAAGACTTTTGCTTTTATAAAAGAATTACTTTACTTAATTGTTCTAATTAGGGCCTAGACATTAATTATGTTATTTTAAAATGTTATTCAAGTGGGTTATACAATGTTGTGTTTCATATTTAATGGTTATTTGTGTGTTTAAGTTTTACAGTTATTGTAGGGTTTTATTTCATGTATTGTATTCTTTCATAATTTAAGGGTAACTGGATTGTTTGTTTGTTTTTGAATTTCGCGCAAAGCTACACGAGGACTATCTGCGCTAGCCGTCCCTAATTTTGCAGGGTAAGACTAGAGGAAAGTCAGCTAGTCATCACCACCCACCGCCAACTCTTGGGCTACCCTTTTACCAACGAATAGTGGGATTGACCGTCACATTATAACGCCCCCACGGCTGAAAGGGTGAGCATGTTTGGTGTGACAGGGGATTCGAACCTGCGACCCTCAGATTGCGAGTTGAGTGACCTAACCACCTGGCCATGCCGGGCCCGGGTAACTGAAGTGTTTTATGCAGTGCTGTATTGTGATTTCTATTTTTAAAGTATATCTACTGTTGCATATCTGCTTGTTTGTTAATTTCCGGCATATATTCTTTCCGAGGAACTTCAGCGATACAAGTCCTTTCTTAGTTAAAACTAGTTTATTCTTTCTCGATACAACTTTGTAATACACAGAATGTCTACAGTCACTTTAAACCTAACAACCTCTATAACACAGGCTATAAATCACACACTTTACTTACGGTGCCTACTGTTAGCTTGACTCAATTATCTCTATCTTCAATCAATCTGCATATCTATCTCTGCAATCAAACATCCCGCAGGCTTTATCTGCCATGTTTATATACTAAAAAAGGGGGCGTCCCGAACGCACTAGGAAATTCATGATCATTCGCGAGACGCTCCCAGCGTCGCGCGACTTCCGCTATCGTAACACTACTTCATGTTTTAAAATTTCTAATTTGGTTTTATGTTTATTATCCTATTATACTGAATCATCATTTTTAGTTTAGTATATGAATTCTGAATAGCCTAAGACTCCAGAGATATTATTGGGTTTGTAACCAAAACTTTTATTAGTTGAATCATTTTGTACAAGTTGGAAAGCAGATCACTAAGAAAGGAACCTGAACTGTTGATAAAGGTTTCACTTTGACGAATCTTTCCGAATGTTGAGTTATTACTGCAGTTTCTATATGTATATTCACATCATTTGTAACTCTTAACTCAATGAAATCCCTTGCAAACTAGAATGTCATAATGTAGCCTTCAATTATTGAGTTCTATTTTTATTCATAGCTATAGTGCATAAGCTTCTCTTAAACAATTATTCATTAGGTTAAAGATTTGCTTTGATTACAAGCTCTTTAAATATACAAAATAGCAGATTAGACAGTAATGTGCCAATATACAGACAGTTTTCAATGTAGTCTGGAGTATAACAAATAGAAGTAGAATGCATAACATAGAGGTATATAAGCATACCATGAGTTTTCTACCTCCTTGTATCAATAAAGATTTTTAAAACAAAATATTATTTGCGTAGGTATCCACAGTTTGCACATAACACCTTGGTGAAGAAGGTCGCTCAGTTCCTTTTGCTCTATTCACCTTATGTCTTGTGTCATTCAACCAGAGTAGCACCATTTGTCTTCCCATGGCAAAAATAACTGCAAGGTCACCTATAATATACGAAGTTAGTTATATTTTCTGCTGACAGTCAGGTGATCCCTTGAGGTAATGACCTATCTTATATTTAATCACGAATGACCTGTCACGTGGTAGTGCTTCTCACTCTGGGTAAATCTAACATCAACAAGTTAAGTAAGTAACATGCATGTTATTTATTCAGTGTGAAATAGGATCTGGTTTACAATTTTCTTTAAATTAGAACAATTTCAGAGTTAACTCTCCAGTAATGGCAACTGTCCATTGTGGCAAGTAAAATATATTCTTCACTGTGTTTGTGTAAATAAAGATTATTTATTATTATTATACAGTTCTGTTCAGTCTCTCTCTGTATCTTTCACAAACTCACTTAGTCAGAGAATGCAGAATTATTTCATAGTGAATATATTGATGAATTTCCTGTTATTCAGTGGACCTATCTTGTCACTCTTAGGGGAAATCAGTGTTATTTGAAAACACTACAGAGCAGATAGAAATGAAATAAAATTGATGCGGTGACCAGGATATCTTATTGCATGGTTTTCTGTCTGACGTGTATATCACCATTTAATTAAATATGTGTTTTTAAGATTTAAAAAACTCAAAAGACTTATGAACAGACATAGAACTTATGCTGAACCTACAAAGGTCCAATACTTCTTTCTCATTGCAGCTGAAGAATCGGGTAGAAAATCTGCTAATGTCTAATACTTCTAGATCAGATGATCAAGTTCTCCCCCTGTACAATGAAATCAGTGTTAGGAAAGCATGAATGACTGAAAATCGTCATAGTTGTGTGTTCTTGACCAATCTAAGATTGAATGGGGCAGTCATTATAGGACTCCCAGGCTTTAGCCAGCCAGAGTAAAGAGACTGATGTTGCAGTCGGTGAATACCAACAGGAGCTACCCCACTCACAGTTCAGACAACGAGCAACTAATAGTGAGAGTAGTGATCCTTGGGATGGTAGAAAGCGTCTACAAGCCAGGAGGTATTTTGCCAGGGCAGCCATGGATCACAGGGAAACCTGGTGTTGAGTAAGACCAATGGATGAGACCCCGAGAGAAAGTCGTCATTCTGTCACCCTGTACCAGGGATTGACTACCCACTTAAAAGTTGGGGCCCACGTAGATGTCTACCATATTGTATTAATGATGTCAACAACAACTGGGCCAGGTGACCCCACAAGTGAAGTAAAAGAAGACCTGGAGTGTTTCCTGAAATATTTCAGACTGGTAATTGGCTAAAATGGCTAGTCTCCAGAGAAGTCTGCCCAATGCTGAGCTTGAATTTGGACGATGCAGCCTTAGAATCCATCTAGCACTTGAATGAGGTGCAACTTTGGGAATGGAGATAGTCACTACTGAGTTGCACTGACAACTCATCCTGATGTAAAATCAAGCAATCCATAAGGCCAAGAAAAGAGACATCACAAAAGCAATACTCAGCAATAGCTTCTGCAGACCGAGAAGATATCTTGATGAATAATTCATGGAGGGACTTCCTGGTGAAGCAATGAGACACTATCTGATAAGAAATATATTTTCACCCTAACATAGGCATTTTCTGCCAACAAGAAATGAAGTAGTAACTTCTAGCAAGTCACAGGAGAAGAAGCCTACTGTTGCAGTAGTTATACTTCAGACCAGTTGTCCTATCAAGAGCACGAGCCATAATGAGGGTTTACCAACTACCCACACATCCTGACACTGCAGTGCAACCATACTAGTATCCAGTGAAGAGGCAGGACTATCCCTGGTATATATGTCACCGCTGATGCCAATGATATTTCTGTCTAGAGGAAATTCTGAAAGAGAGAAGCAAAGCTTCTGCTTTGCACAGGAAATGTTGGGTGAGCTGCCCATACTTTGCCATGGAGTAAGTAAGCGAGGTTATAAGCTTAGGGGAGTTGCTAGCAAGTGATCAATAGTGCCACTAAAATTATGAAAAATTAATGGAAAGCAGGTCAAGTCTGGTCACTAACTTAGGGGAGTACCACAGCCAGCTTTTACTGAAAGAACTGAGTGTAGCTTGGTAAGTGACTGTAAAGGTACAAAGGATGGAGGTTGAGGTCCTGGTACACACAGGTGCAGCAAAAATACTGGTAGATCTTAAAATATATCAAGCCCTCCATGTACAACCACCACTATACTGGGCAGTTGATACCAACAGGCAAATTGCTATAAACTAGAAGTATGTGAATAGATAGATAAATCTTGGATTACATCGACCTTCAACTTTGTGTTGCAAAATAAAGGGATATTACAGACTATTTGTTCAGTGACATTGAGGATCAGGACCTTATGGCTGTCCCAAGGACATCTGAAGCCAACCTAGCTCTCAGACTGGTGGAACCAATGAATGAAGATGTATTGATGGGCAGGTCTCAAGTCTACAGGAGCCATGCACCCTCCAACAGCTGCTGAGTAGTCCAACTGTCAACCCTAAACTATGACACCATAGCTCTGATACTGTTTCTGTATATTACTCCTGTTGAACCATTACACAAACAACTCCCATAACAGAGAAGGAGGATGCAGCACAGCAACCAACAGATTCAGCCCATAAAGTGACCCATTGGAGGATGTGTCACAGTAAAATGCCCCAGGTGTTAAATATGTACAATCAGTGGGTTAACTACATACCAAAAGTTAAAAAAGACCTTTCTAGAGCTAAGGTCTTCCTGCAAGTTGACAAGTGCCAAGGAAATCTCTTCAAGCTGAAATCAGTCCAGCAATAACCACTCCACCTACAGCAAGTATTTTTGCAGTAAAAAGGTGTCTCAATATCAACTGCCACAAGACTACCACTACCTAAGGAGTCCTGTAATCCATCTCAGGATTGACCAAGGACAGAGATCCCCACCATACCACTGACAGTGATCACCAATAAAGTATCATTAGACCAAACCCCCATATATAAAAGGTATTTTTAGTAAAATGGAGAGAGGTCTGAGCCTTAAATAACCATGAAGAGGACTGTCTGTGGGGATGTCTTGTCATGATTGGAGAAGTTCCATCTGGAAACTCACAACTGTCAATAGAAAATCCATGGCTGGAAGGTCTCCTGACAGTGTGAAAATATAAGGTGAAAGATCACATCTCAAATTGTCCTGTAAAAATTAATGTAATAGTCTTTTTTATTGTACAATCGACATTGTTCAGTGGTTTATTGATTATGTTTTGTTTTTCTGTTTCTATTTTAAATATTTCACTTGTATTCTGTATTGTTCTTTTATTTGGACAGGGAAAGATCCTATGTGTGTATTATTTTTTAACTTCTAATTATGTCAATGTATCTGCATTTAACAGGTTTTTAGTTTAATGTATGTTTAAAAAGGAATGCGGCTAATGTGTGGTGCGTTTTGCTTTCTGATTTATCAGTTGGCATCAAAGAACATGAAATATGGTCTATTGCTTCCATTATTTTATGTCATTATTGCTATTTGTACTTGAAAAGTTGTTGAACTGGACAATTGTCTGGATAATGTGATTAGATATTTCAAGTCACATCCATGTATCTTCACATCAATAGTGGTAAGGAAGAAAAAAAAAATTTGCAGTGTTTTAGGCTATATCTGTGATGCTCAAAGCCTTTAAATTTTTTTAACCATGTGGACATTGACAACTACTGGCACTAATGTATTTGTTTCAGAATATTCATGCCAAGCTACCCAAAGGGCTAATAATGGCTGGAGACGGCTTAAATGGGTAATGAAGAAAAACTTTAATATAAGTTTAACATGACAGCAAATGTACAACGTTTCGACAAGGTTTTGAAATATTTTGTACCTGATGATGACAAAACCTTGTCGAAACGTTGTACATTTGCTGTCATGTTAAACTTATATTAAATTTTTTCTTCATTACCCATTTAAGCCGTCTCCAGCCATTATTAGTCTCAAAGTGGGTTCCTCGTCATCGAATTTGTACCCAAAGGGCTATCTGTGCATATTCATCTTTAATTTTGAAACAATAGACTAAAGGAAAGGCAGACAGTCAAAAGCACCATCATCAAATTGTCCAACTGAATAGTGGAATATGACTCTTAGAATACACTCACAGTCGTGGAAACCCAAAGAAATATTCAAGGGAGGACAAAAGATGTATGTAGGGGATCAGCTTTTACAGTATAAGTCAACAGGCTAAAAGAATGTGTGTTATGTGTGCTTAAACACAAATTTACAGTTTTAATGAAAATTACTAAAATATTTAGTGTAACAATGATGTTAAGTTTGCATCATAATACATGCAATTTATTGTGAAATATTAGGGGGGAGGCAGATCCCCACTTCTTGTTGACACCCATGCCCACAGTTCCAAAGTGTAGAGCATATATATGCAGCAATGAGTCACAAACCATGAACCCTCAGATTAAATGTCAGAGTACATTAGCCACTGATGTGATTACACTTAAAATAATTAGTGTATGTACAAAAGCAAGATCATATTAACATGCAAGTAAATGGAAAGAAAGCACAGAAGAATATTTTTACAACTCTTCTAACTTGTAGAAATAATCATTGGGTATGTTCAGTAACAATGCAATCTAACATTTTATTTTACTATTCTTGTATTCTTTAATGATGATTTTTAAAACTTTACAAGTATTACATTTATAGCATGAAAAAGCTGTCACAATGTTTGTCTTAAAATATTTAAAAAGTTTTTCTGCAATAGTCCATTTAATTCTTGGATGAACTGGAGTTGATTAGAATAAATTACATAGTTTTTAACTTTCTCATCTGTTAAACTGAGTAACTTGGTAATTTGTTTTTTCATTCTGTGACTTTAAAAATAAAAGAAGACAAGCTGCCTGTGTAACCAGCATAAAATACTCATGCTGTGTGGTTCAAAGCCCCCCCCCCCATCATGGTTCACAAAGATCTCATTGTACTAATCAAGCTCCTCCATTATCCCCAATTACTTCTATAGCTATCCCAAGATGGTGGACCTACCCAAAAACAAACCCCATCAGGACACCTCCAAATGTGGTACCTGAGCACATGTGCCAAGTTTCATCCAACATCCTTTACAGAAGGGATATAAAAACAGTTTTAAATTGATGACCCTGAGATATCAAGGAAGCCAGGAATGCATAATCCATTGCCAGATTCAGATATCCTGAAAACCTACTGCTAGACCCCTCCTCTCTATCGTGTCTAGGTGACCTTCCTTTCATAGGGGTGCTACTGACTATGCCATACTTCTATAGCTATTTCAGGGGAAGGGGTGTCTTTACCCCAAAACACTAGCTTGTAATTGAGGATTTAAACAAAGTTTCAAATATAGTGTCTCCCATATCCTAAGGCAGCTAAGAACATAAAAGTTGATGTTAGATTTAGGTTCAGCAGCCTTGAAAATGTACTCCTAATTCCCCCATCATACCTTGAACACCTTTCAGTCTCCTTTTAGCCACATAAATAAGTACCCCCACCCCCACCAGAGTCCACCTGCAAAGTTTTTGGTCCTGCTAGCACTGATGTATGAGAATTTAAAAAAAATATACCACATGAATTAATATAGGATATATATGAGTGTGCGTTCAGTATGCTTATGTTTTTGTGTATATACATCCAAGATATTTTGAAATATTTCTTATGTAATCTCATTAGTAGATATTTCTATATAAAACTAATCTTGTCATGGCTTCTATGATTTTATGCCAATTCATTATGTAACCAATCCAGTTCAAATGTTGCTACTTCGTGTGTAATGAACACAATCACCTTTTCAATATACTTCTCCAACCAAAATCTTCATGGTTTCTGTACTTCTAATGTTGCTAATTTTGTATTTACCACAGTCATTACTTATATACTTATAATGTAGTTACCGCTGTAACAAACATTTTATTAACTATTTCTATTCACATAACTGTAAGTTAACATAGTTTTGTGTTTAATAAAGAATAGTTAACATACTGTTATTTAGCTAGTAATTAACTCATCTTCTTTCGTACATGCTTACATATATTAGTGATTTAAAAATCATAAGCTGTGTTAAAAACACTTTTATTTTCTCCAGTACATAGCTATGTACAAAACACATGTACACTATAAAAGGAGAGAAAAAAAACAACAAAAAACAGCTTACATAAATGTTTATTTCCCTCTCTTTTTCTTTCAAACTCTTTTAAATGGAAGAAGCAGAACTATCAATAATTCACCTGTATTGTGTAATATTAAGGTCACATAATAATGTATGTTTAACAGACAAAGCATACTATACCTTTTCTTTTAATGCACAGTGCAAATTTGTAATTTCAACCAAACATTACAAATTGCTCTACTAATATTTTACACACTTGACACTTTCTCTAGTATCTCAGTGAAAGTGATACCTAAATTTGTTATGTCACAAAATATTAATATTTCAACAGGTAAAGAAATATTATTAATATACACATTTAAATGAATAGAGTAGAAAACAAAAACGATCGTAAACAAATTATACTGCTTGCTAAAAGATAAAATTCAGAAAACTTTTATCAATCATAAAAAAGAATTGTACCATTCAATAACAACTATACAATACTCTGAATAACTACAATCATTATTGAGGGTTTCAAATGTTTGCAAACTTACATGGTCAACTATCAAATATTTCAACAAATATAAGGATTATTTTTAAAAAAATTTATATTAATAAATCATTTTACTTTAATTGTGTATTTCTTTACTGTAAGGATAAGAAAATACTTTAATGTTCACATAAAACATAGTAATTTTAAATGCAAATAAACTAAATTATTGCAGAACTACTAAATCCAGTTATTTGTTATATATCTTGTTTATCAGTAACTGTTATAAGTGATATAATCTTGCAGAACAATTTTTGTATTCATGAATAATCTTCTGTATACAAAGGACAAAAGGCTCTATGGGTTAGTCAAAACCAAACATGTCAACTAATACAGTTTTTCACACACTTTCTTGGACAAAATTCAACCAAAACACTTTACTTTTGTATAAACATGATTTTTGACAACAGCCACATCACATAAGCTAAGAAAAAACTCAAGTTTGTGTCAAGGCATTATTTGTAAAAATTTATAACTACACCATCAATACAGTACTGGTAATAACCACACACATACACACACACATTTATAATGAGTCACAACAAGCTGGAAATATCCCAAAAAACAATTTTGAATCAGATAAACATAGACTACAATAACATGTGATGTACTATTTCTCTTGTTAATCGAAAGTTTCTCCATGGGTTCTCAAAGTATCCACTTTCATATTTACAAGAGCTTTGTCTTTGCTTTAAATTTTATGTTCTTAACAATACATTTGTTTGTGACTTCTGGATCTGCTATCAAATCCTTGCTGAAACATAAGTTTAAGAGTTAGCTACCTCATTAAAATTAAACTAACTAAACCATAAATATAAGTTGCCAGAATCTGATGTAAAGACACTATACTCTTATTTTCAATGTAAATATTTGTCAACTGTAAAATGTACTTAATAATATTTCACTCTAATTTATGTGTCTGATAATTTTTTAATAAATTATTTTAAACACTTGAAAACAGAAAAACAAAAAAAGCCTAAATGCAAGTAAAAAAAGGTGTCATTCAAAAGTGAAAGATTGAAAATGCTAAGGGAACATGGGGAAAAATGGTAGAACATGCATGTAGAGCATGTCTGAAGAAGCTTATAAAATTTTAACACTAGTTGGAATGTGTTTATCATGAGATTGTAAGTGTATTCAAAATAAAATCCTCTCTTTTCATGGATTAATTTTACTATACTTATCCAAATAAGTTTACCTAATACCTAGTTTCTAATTCACGCACTTCATATATTGTTAGTTTAGAATGTCAATATTATAAAGATGAGCATAAAATGTTAGAAGTTATATGTATTTCAATTATTTTTCTTTAAATTATAATTTTTTTCTTAATTGTTCTAATTTTGTAGTGTCACACATACAAAACATGGTTTGCCTACTTAACTAGTACCTGACAATATCTAAAAATGTATTCCTTTAATCTAGTTAATATTTTATGTGAGCTTACAAAACTTCTAAGTAAACTTATTCCTTTCACAAAAAACATAAAATATATTTCTATTAAAATAAGATTAAGTAATTATTACAAGTCTGTTAACTACAAAAGTATTTTGATGTTATCAAAGTATAAACAATTTAAGTAGCTTTTTAAACAATAATCAGTAATTTAACCCATATGATCAGCAGTCTTTTAGAGAGAAAAATAAATGGTCCTAGAGAAAATTAAATGTCTGGTTTCCTTGTCTAGACATGATGGTGCTGTTTCCATAGCTATCAAATGCACACATAAACCAGCAAAACACACTGGTGATTAAGTGTCAATAAAGGCCAGATATTTCCTAGGCAAAGATCTCCTTACTGTTGCTTCGTCCATAAGAGTTATCTTTCACACCTCTGTTATCACCTACAATGTAACTTCCTTCATCTTTTTTTCTCATACGATAGACAATGAACATAACCAGAAGTATGGCACATAAAAGTCCCACAACAGCTCCTCCAATAACAGCTGAAACAATATCAAAAATCAAACTATAAATTTATGAAATGAAAGTGACACACTTCTCACATACTTTAAAAGTAAAATCAAAATACTGCTTTCATAATATATATAACCTGTTGAACAGAAAAATTAAAAAAAATATTATCAATGTAAGTCCACCTTTTAAACATTTCATGAAGAGGAATATTATTACATATTATCAACACCTTTGTAAAGAACTAAAAGTTATTTAATATTACAAACCAATGAGAAACCAGATTACAAGAAAAATAATGTTGAATGCTTTACTAAAACAAATGATACAATTAAATCAAAATCTTTATTGCTGGGCAGTATAGAAAAACATCTACTTGACATTTCATATATCCTATCATTAACAGAAGTCACAATACAAGTTTACCCATGAATGAGGTTATTAGTTTACCAGGTACTTCAAGTGACCTAGCAATAATCAGATATTAATTGCTGTCAGGGTCAGAAGCTTAAAGAGTCACTTACGACTAATTACTGGTTACTTGCTTTTTTTTTATCTTATGATTATTATCATTTAAGTACTAATTACCAACTAGTTTATATTCCATGCATTAGCTCCTAATAGGAGTCCTTAAAAAAGCTGTATGTGGTGCCAGGACCTGGGATTAGATCCTGCAGCTTTTTCTCAGAAAGGCATGTGGTGCTCTATCCACTCGTTCAGACTGTATTGTAACTTGAATCAACTAATTATATGGTTGGTTTCCACATGGGCATTCAGTTTTTGCTGTCTTTTTTACTAGGTTAGCTGAATTAATTAATCAGTTAAATGAAGACAGAAGACTTTTTTTTGTTTCTTTTTTCATATGTGGTTTATATGACATTACTATTTTAGTGTTACTCCATTTTATTATTTGATGAACAATTGCATATAATATTACAAAGTGTTGTATATCTTTAATGTAGTGGTATGCCTGTTTCTCCAATATACTGTAATCCCCATTTACAAAGGATTTTGTAAGTGGTCTTTTTGTTTTCCATCAGTTCTTTTGGAAGTTTGGTGATAGCTAACTGCAAGTTTATTGTGACTTCTAAACACTGTTCTGACTTTAGTCTTGGCATATCTTTTTTATGTATTTGTTGTGAGTCTATCTTATGATTATTATTACTACAGCTAAGCCCATGCCTAAGTTCTTTCTTTCTTGATATTATTATTACTACAGATGAGCCAATGCCTAAGTTCTTTCTTTCTTGCTAGACAATACTCTCAATAATGGGAAGCCTTTGTAAATTATCAACAGCAAGAGAGCTTAGACTCAGGTTCACCCCTATCACCAATACTCACTAATCTTTCATAAAACAATTCACAGATAATACTCTCAAACAGTTACTCTAAGACCTAGGATTTGGTTCAGATAAGTTGAAGACAGTTGTAATATGTCAAGTTTTTAGAATTCATGAAGAACATAAACAAATATGCAATAATATAATTCATACTGATGATCAGGATACAACTTTTATATCACAGTTCACATAGGTTACAGGTAAATATCTCTAATACATAACAAACCAGCATCAAAACTGATATCATAGTGTCTAATTTCCAGAATGAACAAGATTCACAATAGAAAGGTGCTAAGAATAAAAAAAAACATCAAAACATTACTTTGGCCCTCTTTGAGAATGGATACCTTAACACCTGATAAAGAAAAAAATAAAGAACAGTACTCACAATAAGAAGGAAAAAAAATTACACATACACAGTCATTTGTGTTTGTAATAATTTAAAATTTAGATACTGATTGCCACTTAATTTATGCTATAAGTTTTTAACTTCTAATCATCATAGGAGTCTTGAAAGAGATACTGAAAGGTTCATACCATTGCAAGAGCAGGAAATATATATATATAAAAGCTTGGTATACTGATGTATGTCCAAATTCCACTTGTAGATTGTGATGTATCAATGTGGAGTGGGGTGATCCATACTACACTCCAGAAACACCCTTGCCCCACTTCTTACCACAGAGGGACCCCTTGTTCCAGCTCCACTGATGATAGGTCCCAATTGATGAGGATTCTTCATGGTCCACCACCCCAGCAGCTGGGAGTTCATAAGTGGCTAGGGTCTCCTATGGTGGTGGGGGGTGGCGAATTTGTGTAGGCAAGAATTGAAGAATGTGCCTGAATCCCCATTGGATCTTTTACTGGAGAAAGTGTAATGGGAAACAGCAAAACCCTATTTTTGAAAGACAGCAAGAGGTAGCCAGAGAAATGAGCAGATGCAAACTCTGGATCTGACAGGAATTTTACACAGAACTGCCAAGAGTAAAACTCAGTGGTCTTGCAAAACAACCCATCTCACAGTGGGCACTGATTGAGGAACAGCAGATGGTCTGAGTGCTTTCCATTATCCTGGCTTGATACAGATTTTAGGTATGTATACCCTGGGATTTTATAGTGATTGCAAGGTGAGAAATATACATATTTCCCTGTAGACAGATGGAGGGTGGATTGAAGAATGGCCATGAGTGGAAGTCAAATTCCTAATGAAGATGAAACAACCAGAAGATGCAAATAGTGGGCAATGAAGAGGTGTGGGATAGGCCACATGCGAGCCTGGAGAAAAGAAATAGGTGAGAAAACTGAGGAGAGGAGATTCAAAATAGCATACAATCATCTGCTTTCAAAGGGGCACAAATAAGATGTATGAAGTGGCAGATCATAATGGAGCAAGGAGAGAGAGGCCCTAGGCAGAAGAGGGGGTCTCAGATTCAAAAGAACAGTGAGGGAAATTACAAAAGGAGGAAAAAAGTGACAAAACAGAGTGGCCCAGACAGGACAATAGCATCTGCCCAGATCAGAAGTAACACAGAAAAGGGAAATAGAAAGAATGGTTATGGAAGCAAAGGAGTGATAACTGTTCCCCTGCCATGGAATACAATGGAAGGAAAGACTGATTAGAGTGAAGGAGAAGGTAAGTGCAGTAATGAGAAAACAGGAGGAAACAAGGGCATAGATACATGAACAATGGTTATTACTGACAAGTAGGAAGAGGACTAATACATCTGGGGAGAGCAGAAACATCCACTATAGGTGTTATAAGGAACTGGGTAATAGCATTGTAAACCACAGTGATAATCCAGTCAGACATGAAATAGGAAGAGGGGACAGTCAAAAAAGAAAGAATGGAAGAGGGTAAAAAAAGAACCAGAGAAGAAATTATTCTGAGACACTGGAAAAGGCAGAAGGTGGAGGAAATGCCACCTGAAAACTCAAGGTAGGTAGGAGAGACAAAGTTCACTAAACAACAGTCCCATGAAAGAGGAGAAATATGTATGTTACAATGCAATAAAGTCAAAGGGAAATGGTGACAGTGAGACCAAGGTGATAATTACACCAAGTACATTGCCATACAGAAGTGATAGAAGGGTGAGAGAAGTGGGACAAAGGGACAGCTGCATGATCAAGAAGGTGGACTAGATAAATCCCACATGAAAACATTAAGGGATGTCATATCCTGAGGAAAAAGTGATGTGTAGGAGAAGGGGGGTCAGTAGGAATGGAATGTTGGAAAGGAGAAGCCAGGGCCAAAACATGAGGAGATGGAATAATGGAAACCATAATTGGAATCACCCATGAGGGGCCACCAAAATGAACCCACAGGGGGTGTCCCAAAACAGAGCACGGACCTGAAGGGGGAGGTGGAAAGGAGGATAAGAATTATGAAAAAGATGGGACCAGTCCTAACTGAGGGCATAGACAGCCAGGGCTGAGGAATGAGGCATGCGTGTCTGTCTGCGATTTCTATGTGGTTTTTTGCTAACTTGCCTCATTAAAAAGATGTGCCTGCACATATGAATGTATAAGATAAGTAATAATACCCAGGTACACTTTCACAGGATCCACTTAGTATGGGTGCAAAATTTCAGGGTTGTAGGTTCTTTCCTCTTGGAGCTATGGTGGTCACACAAAGACACACACACACAAAAAAGATGTCCACAAGCATATGTGCAAGCACATAAATAAGTAATAATACTCAGGTGCAAACTCTCAGGATCCACTTAGTATATGTGTAAAATTTCATGTTTCTAGGTTCTTTCCCCTTAGTGCTATGGTGATCACATATTCTTTTCTATGTAGTTTTTCACTCACTTACCTCACAAAAAGATATGCACAAGAATAAGTAGTACCAGGTGCACACCCTCAGGGTCCACTTATTATATGTGCGAAATTTCAGGTTTCTAGGTTCTTTCCCATTGGAGTTATGGCAGTCACACACACACACAGACATGCCCTTTTATTATTATAGACATATATATAAACATACATGTTCATAAGCACTTACTCACTTTGTACACCTACAATGCTATAATAATTGATATCTAAATATTATCTCCTATGAGTACATTATCAACAGTGTGTACATATCAAGGATTAAGTAACTATGTTAAACATCACCTACTATGTGACATAACAATCAAGGAATTACAACTAAACAACATAGTCTGCATATTATGTGTTAAAAAGTAATGAACTAGAACTAAATATTATCATATAAGTGTACATGTTAAAGTGCAAGAAACTATTTTAAACATCAACAGTTATGTGTGCACAAAAAGATGCAATGACCATAACCAAACACTATTCTAAGTGGTACATGATAAGGAGTAATTAACCATATCTAAACACATGCTTATGTACATGTAAAGGAATAATTAACTAGGTTTAAACATTATATCCAATGAGTTACATGTTAAGGAGTAAGAACTAAAACTAAAAATTAACATCAATGTGTATATGGCAAGGAATAACTAACCAAGACTAAGCACTATCTTCCATGTGTACATATGAAAAATTAATGAACTAGATATAAGTATTATCTTCTAGGTGAATATGTTAAAGAGGAATCAACCAGCACAAAATAATAACGTCTATGTGTTACATGATAAGGAATAAGTAATTATGACCAAACATAATATACTTAGTGATATATGTGGACATGTTAAGGAGTAATACACTATATCTAAATACTTCCTTCTATGTATTATTTGGTAAGACACGGAGGATAAGGCATAACACAGCAGGAGCAAAGTTAAACCCCAAGGAAATGTTGGGTGTTGAACTAACTGGTCAGGGAGAAGAAAGGAAACCATACCAGGTGAATAAGGAAAGATATTTATTAGGTAGAGAAGTACTGGGTGGAAAAAGAGCTCCAAATCTTCCCTACAATGTCAAGCCAAAAAAAAAAAAAAAAACAATCAAAGGAACTGAGTGGAAAGGATGACTGCAGAGTGTTCTGGCTGCATAAGAACACCGACACATGATGCAAGATGGCCATTACATCTTCCACAGATAAAGAACTTCATCAGAAATGGTGGTAAGTTGTACTGTGTGAGGAACCTCTTTAACCACATTAGTAGAGATAGAGTTCACACTGAGTTGTGAAGTCATATTGAGTATGTTAAACTCAATCAACTTGAAATTTGATAGCCGAGAACACATTGCAAATCTTGGCAAACATGAATACGTTTTGACATGATTTTGCCAAGAAAAGGAAACAGGATTTTCATACATGAATGTAGAGAAAGCATTTGGATAAGGAAGTGTGTCATATTCATATTGGTGGAGGGTTTAGTTGCATGATACATTATCATGCAGTAAAGGAAGTTCACTTTTTCATGTGAATTTTAAGTGAGAGTTTCAAAAAGCTGGTGGGATGCAAGTCTTTCAGTCAGATAGCACAACTTCAAGATGAAAAGCTAGGATTACTGAAAGTTTAGTGATTTTAAAATTACTTGATTTAATGTTACAAGAATATCAAAGAAAAGAAACTGAAGAAAAAACAAGCTTACAAGCCAAGATTCCAGGTTGTGCAAAAAAGGAAGAAGGTCTCTCCTCTTGTTTTTGTCCCATGATATGAATCTCATTATCTTTACTATTGTCCTCAGGATTTTCTTCCATCGCTGGACCAGGAAATACATTGTCTGGTTGTCTTGGTTCCACTGCAGTTTCAGTGGTGACTGGTTTCTGGATCTCGGGAATACGGTTTTCATCATCTGAACTAGATGTTGAAGTTGTAACCTTGACAGTTGGCTGGATAAAAGATATTTATGATATCCATTCATTTAATTACATTTAATATTGTTTAAGAACACCGTATTAAATTCAATTCAATTGTATTCAATTGTTCTACATTTTTTTAGTACAATTAGTTGAATAAATTTGAAGCTGTATTTAGCTTTCACCAAATTCTTTTCAAAGAAAGAGATTATTTGCAATCTTCTACAAAACAGCATCCTTCTGCATATTAAATGCTTGATTGTTTTACATTACCTGCCCTCTTTTAAATTAACAAAAATTTTTGAATTTCCCCTTCTTTTAAGGCATTTAAAACAGATAATCTAATTCATTGAAATAATTCCAGACAAATAAATATACAAAGCTAATAATATAACATTACTTGGTGAATAATAACCCCAACTGAAATAAATACAGTAAGTGCTAAATTTATCTACTTTTCTCACTGGTTATCTAAAAATTTCATACATGGCCACACATACAGTTCCAGGAAAACTGACCACAATAATTAGATTATACTTCATAGAATATGAAATGGTAAGATTGTAATGACTAGAGCAACACCAACTGAGTGGAATATCCAAGCACTGAGAGAGAAAAAAAAAGATGAGAGAGAGAGAGAGAGAGGTGGAGGGAGGCAAAAATGCTGTAGTCTCTAAATCTGCTTGTTTATCACGCAAGTAGTCTATTATCTATCAAGATTTTTACATGACCTCCTATCAGTATTAAATTCCACAGTTGCAATTTTCAAATTTAAAGTTTAATTCACGGCTGTGAGCTTTGACTAAGCATTTAATAGCATATAAAGCTCTCTACAGATGTATTTTGAATAATAGCTACTTAACTTGCATAAATATCCTCATTAGTATTTTAATCTTTTATTTTTTAATGCTTAACAGATCTTTAAGCTTGTGAGGGCATTCTTCAATTTTTTTCACTCTTTTTTTTTCTTTATCCTTCAGACCAGTGTTGATAGATTCAAAAATTATCAATTTTAGTAACTTCACAAAAATGACATTATATCCTCACTCCATTCTTTTCAGATTAACAATTCTGAGACATAAAACATTTCAACAATACAAAAAATCATTGGTTTATATTACATTTAAAAAGGAAAATCACTGTAATTTCTATTTAACATACATAAAACTGGAAATATTAGACTGTTTAGCACAAAATTTCAAGTGTTCTTGTAACAAGGTTACCCATTCACTACTTAATGCTTTAATTCCTTTGTGTTTTGTATTGTATAAAAGTGCTAAAGACATAACAGTATGTGTATAGGAAAATACACTGTAAGTTTACTAGATGTATTTTCACACAGAATGAAGTAGCACTGTGCTTAATGCCATGAAATACAAAAATAATAAACAAATATATATTTTGGGAAATTTATTTGATTATTACAGAACATTTTGCAAATTGAAGTATTTTTTTCCTGTTCAAATGATTTACTAACTTACACCTCAGGTAAAATCAGATTTCATTCCCCAAGGATTTTTGTTATGCACCTTTATTAAGGGGCTGCACCTATAGAGGTAACTTTAATGCATTGCAGCTCCTTGATAGATACATAACTGAAATGTTGAGGAGGAAACAACTTGTTTTAGCTGAAATCTAAAATCATAAACTTATTTGAACATCCTTGTTATTGTCAAGAAAGATCTGTGTTGCTTGAGAATTCTAGCGAACTTCTTCAAATGGTATAACAAATACAAAACAGCATTACATTGTATACATACACATTTAATATTGGAAGAAATATATATATTCTAACTTACTTTAACTTCTTTTTCGGAGGAAATGCTGGTTTCTTTGTAGCTACTGGTTTCTTAGTTGGGTATGAAACAGTTGGTAGCCAAGTAGGAGTGACAAGTTTACCTTCTGGTGATACTATTTTTGGTATGTTTTTGTCTACTATAATGGTAACTAGATAAAATATGGAAAATATTTATTTTCAGTTATTTATTAAACAAAATCACAAATTCTTTAAACATTAAACAAAACTTGTATAAGACGTATCCAGTATAGTTCTCAAATGGTAACATACAATAAAACAGCACATTTTGTACACTTATAATGCTATAATAATTGATAACAAAATATTATTTCCTATGAGTACATGATAAGGAGTAATGAAATAGAACTAGATTGAAGCATTACCAACAGTGTGTACAAATCAAGAATTAAGTAACTATGGCTAAACATTACCTACTATGTATACACGTTAAGGAGTAATGAACTATGATCAAATATTACCTCCTATGTGACATAACAAATAAGGAATTACAACTAAACAACATTGTATCTAAAACTCTAAATAATTCTCTTTTCTTGTCAAAAGTCCACACAGGCTGATTCACTTAATTTAAAATCCAATTGAGAAGATGAATTACTTTTTACTATTCTGTTTCTTATTATATAATCTGTGATAAAATCCCTTACGTTACCCCGTGGGTTATCACAGTTGTATCCATAACATGAGTTATGCAAGACACCATAACTGTCACACAATCATAACTAGTGGAGGTCTATAACACTAAAATCTCAAACTAATAAGCTCAAACTGAGCTTAATTATGTGAAAAATACATATCTAAGATAATTTCTTTTATTAATTTCAGGCAGAATATGAAAACTGGATTTTAGGTCATTTTCACCTGAAAAAACCATAGAACTTACAAGTTCAATAACATGATTTATTCTATTTAAGATGATTGTCTGTCCCACAATTTACCCACTTAAGGGTTAAGTACTTGCAATACAGCAGATTTCTGGAAATGTTGTGCAGAGAATAATTTATAACACAGCTAATAAAAGAACAACAAGCACACACATACAAGTGAACAAATAAACAAAATTTTTTATCCGCAGGTAAGTCAGTCCCCACTTTACTCTCCAGTATTAACATTTGTTATGTAACTTCTGACTGCTGAGGCAGAAAGAGCAGGTTGGAAGCAAAATTTATGTACAAGGCAGAGACAAAATAATAATAATAATAATAATAATAATAGGCATGTATAAGCACATACAGAACAATCATTGTGGTATGTAACCTGCCTCTAAGCAAGAATATTTGTGCAAATTTATTACCTTTGTACATCCAGTTTGAAAGGTGTTACTAACTAAATACTGAAAACTTGCTGAAAAATGTGGAAACAATATTGGCTTTAATACTTATGCCTCCATCCACATCCTTATCTCAGGGGACTTGATAGGCCCGAATATTAAATTTAAATGCTAACTAATATGTTCATAATACACATATTAGCTTCCACAGACTACATGCAAGACACCATAAATGTCACACAATCATAACTAGGAGAGGTCTATAATACTAAAATCTCAAACTAATAAGCCCAAATTGACCTTAATTATGTATAAAATACATATCTAAGATAATTTGTTTATTATTTCAGGCAAAATACTGAAAACTGGATTTTAGGTCATTTTCATTTGAAAAACCATATAACTTACATTAACTGTAAAAGAAATACATATAATGTTATAAATTCATTGTCCAGGTTTTGTATATGTATATGGGTTTGGATTATTTACAGTAGGTGTCTGTGACTTGTTGGTAATAAATTCGAACAATAAGCAAACAGCACACAATCCACTTGTTTTAAAATAATATACTAAAAACAAGCCAAACATATGTACAAAAATTCTTTACACTATAGGATATCACGATTTTATCTAAAACTCTAAATAATTCTCTTTTCTTGTCAAAAATCCACACAGGCCAATTCAGTTACTTTTGAATCCAACTGAGAAGATTAATTATTTTTCTCTATTTTGTTTCTTATTATACAATCAGCATTAAATTCACTTATGTTACCCTGTGGATCTATGGTACATTAGGCTTGTATATTTCATATAAAGCATACATTTTAGAAACTGTACTACATTTATTAGGAATATGACTTCTTTTTTTTTACTTTATTACATAAATATTTAAAATTTGTTCAAGCAGATTTATCTTTAGAAAGTGTGTTTGGTGATGTGAATTTTTAGTTTTTTTGTGGGTCTCATGTATCATAATTCTGAGATTCTAAAATCATAATATTTAGAGTCTACAACTATGATTTGATTAGTTTTGTTGGCTTTACAAATTTTGATGCCCTTGCATTCTCTTAATTTTTAAATCAGTTCTAGTTGTGGTAATATGTAAACAGGACAAACAAGAAGGAAGTTACCAATAAGATTGAAAGTTCAAAAGTACGACATAAAATATAGCAACATCCTATCCTCAAATGTAGCTGAAAATTTCTGGAACTGGGATAGTAAATATGATTCAAAAAATGTGAAAATATTAAGAAATGCACAAACATAGAAATTAACTTAATAGAAATTATTTGAATAACTAAAAACAGGCGTGTGTTTGTATAAATAGATACAATGAACTAACCAATGTGGCCTACTGCTAAAACTGTCTTAGATATTCCCTTATTTACTATTTATCTACCCATTGCCCCTTGTCTCCTAACCTTGCTTTAAAAATGAATTTACCCATTTAATTGGTAATTGTGTTACCAAAACTGATTGGCTGAAACAACTAATCAAGCCTATTTTTCATTGCACCAAAAATGTTGTTTTTGTTTACTTTTATAATAAGCAATGTAATAATAAATGATACTACTCTCAGTTTTTCTATGACAAAGTCTTTAGGATAGGATGTAGTGTGAGTGCTGCATTTCACAGCATTAATGTTGAATTAACCTGCCCTGTACCAAAAAAAGCATTTGTCTCAAGGCGATTTAGAAGACAAATAATTCAGAAACTGAGAAGTTCAGAAAAATTATTATTGATATGGAATGAGATGTTGTTGGCTTACCTTGTGATTAAAGTTATTTAAGGTCATGTTCTTTAACAATTTCATCAATATGATTCATACATCCAAAATGTTAATGTCAAAGGTTTAGACAAAAACAAATTAAACTGTTATTCTTAACTTTTTAAAATACAAACTGGAGTTTATTACTAAACATTTCCCTTAATGTAAATAAAATAATGACCTATATCTCTATAATGTAATTGCTCAATATTTTGCTATTACAGCTTTGTCAGGAATTATCAATAAACTACAAGTTTGCTAACATATATTAAATATACTTTGAGGTGTGTCTTCTAAAACAACTAATCCAACTTTAATTAATCTCTGTTATCTGACATAAGACATGGAGTGAGTAATAGTATGAAACAAAGAAAGTTAAATGTTCTGTAAAAGCTAATGTGATAAAATTTGAGATGGTTTAATAATGATAATAATAAGACTTAAAGAGGGAAATTATATCAATTGTAAATATTGAAATAAAGTAATTTGCAAACACTAATATATATAACTAATGATTAATGTTATATAGCCAGTGTTAGCTACATATAATTAAGAGCTTAAACTAACAGGATGTGAAACCTATGGTGATCAATACATTAAAGTGATTCACTATTACCTTAAGCAATTTTTAAAGAAATTAAAGTGTAGACTTGACAGTTTTGAAAAGGTTGGGATATTCTCCTTAACTTCTCAAGAAAACCTTAATCATTAGTTACAATAGTATTATCAATATATCTACAAGCAAGACTGATGTGCAAAGTTTTATTATGGTCTTTCTTATTAAGATTTATTATGTATGAAAAGTACAATTTGAATACATGTTGGCCAATATCCACAAATGTGCTGTCAAGTAAACAATACACTTCCCGCAAGAATTTGTTTAACATGAAACAACAGTAATTCTTATGAGTTATTATGTCATATAAGCATCACTGTTTACTGATGCAGAACATTAATTTACCAGAATCATTAAAACACTATTAAATTTTATCAATGGGAAGACTAGTGTAAAGATTACTGAAATCAAAAGTTTCTACTGTTTTAGCCTCAAACCTTTAAATTTTATCTTTACATTCAACAGAATTACTAATGATAATTAACTAATTAACATTGGTTCTCTCTTTGATAATATTACAGTATTTCTTTATATGCACTTTAATGTATTTTATACCATTACCTGTAAAAACTGACAAATTCTTAATCATAGCTTTTTTATTTAGCCCCAACAGTAAACCTGTACTCGTAATTTTATATACTATTTTATGAAGTTTGGGAATCCAAAATAATTCAGGCATTATAATAGAAGACTTAAGAGAATGTATGTCAAAGTAAAATAAACTTGTAGTGTATTTTTGTATGATACTTTCTGTATCAGTTTTAACATGCTTGTACAGCTCATTACCCCAAGGTTTTAGTGATTAAATCCCAGTTCTGTATACAAAGTTCTAAAAACAGAAAAGAAAAACAACAACAAAAAACTTAGTAGAGCTGGCAAATTATTGGAATTTGATAATCAATTAATATTTAAGCTCCTTAGCACATTCGCAGCTAATGACATGTTAACACATCAATCATTCCTATTAGTCAGGCTCTACTGATGTGTTAATAAGGCAATCAGCAAAGGGGCTATAACTACATGTGAGCCTAAAGACAAACAGTCCCTTAGCACTGTACAAAGATTAAGTGTTCTGTCCTCTTGTGAAGGACAGAAAAAAATTGTTTCACTAAAGTTTCAAGTCATATGACCTGAGATTTCTGCAGTGGCTTGTTTTCGTTACCATTATAGCTACAAGATGGCAGGGTTGTGCATTTGTTTTAGTCTGAGTGAATCTGTGAGTATTTTACAAGAACCTGATACAGAGTCATTTGAGGAGGACAATGCAGATAGGGATAGTACTTATGAGTCTAGTGATTCTGAGATTGATCATGAAAAAGATCTGGATTGTACAGACCAGGTAAGCATTCAAGCCAATTTTTCTGTAGCTGACACTGCCAGTGATACTGGAATACCAGCATCAGTTGATGGATGGCAGACTTTCCATGCTACATATATTAGTCCAACTGATACTTCTTTTACTACGTAGCATCAAGTGGTTGCAGGTTTGTCACAAGAGGCTGTTCCAACTGACATTTTCAAACTGTGTGTGTGATGGAGAATGTTGTGAACATGATGATTGCTGGAACAAATAGGTTTGCTAAAAAGTTCTTGGAATTTAACCATCTAAAGCCTAAAACAGAATGCATCAGTAGTCTGCAACTGATGCATCTGAAATGAGACAATTTTTGGCATTCTTTTCATCGTGGGCATTGTGAAATAAAACATTGATAGAGGATTATTGGTCAATGGATCTAGTGCTGGCTACTCCACTTGTTGATAATGTTATGCCACATGATAATTTTGAACTGTTGCTAAAGTTTTGGCAGTTTAGCAATAATGAATGCAGCATAGTGCACAGGTTAAAACTGCTGCAGTGGGAAATGTGTTAATCAGTTACAATCAACTGATGAACAATTCTCATATATAATTTAGGCAGTTGGAATAACTAAAAATAGTAATGCTTGGAAGTTTACATTTTCTTTACCTGAAAATGTTTTTCTGATAGATACTCATCTCTCACACAGAACAACTACCTTCCTTACACGTTTGCCTATGAGATTTCGTAGCAACTAGCTGTGAGACAAATCCCATCTCATTTCATGTGTTTTAATGTGAACTACGATGGTGCATGATGACATCATCATGCAACAAAAGCCTTCCACCAATAGAAGGGTGATACAACCTCGATGTGCAGTAACTTCCTTTATGCACTTATGATAACTTTGTGATTTGACAAGGCAAGACAAAAAAACCAAAACAAATGTGCACCAGAAGTGGGGAGAACAGTTCGTCATGTGTGAAGAGATAAGTATCTATTGGAAAAATGTTTTCAGGTAAGGAAAATGTAAACTTCCAAAACAATAACAATAGGAGATGGAATACAGGAGGGTAGTGAGAAAATCCAAAATTGGGTAAGAAATGAGCAAGACAGAAGACAAGGGGGGCCAATTCCCAATCAAGTCAAATAGACACCAAGGACAAGGAATCAAGAAAGTCAGGATGAAAAAGAGTTATAAACTCAAAGGGAATGAAGCATTTTGGTATGAGAGAAAAGCTATAAGAGAAAGAAAACAGTATGAAACTTAACAAGCAAGGAGGAAAAAGAAGATAAACTCCAAGAATTGAGATCATGGAGTAACAAAAAAAGAAATATTAAAGAACATAGGTGGAAGATAAGAAGAGTAACATGCATAAAAATGAAATCCAGCAAGATATTGGAAGGTGAAGGTCATTCCTCAAAGGTTAAGACACTACCCAAAGCAAAGCAGGTTAAATTCGTAGTCCTAAAGATAATTCCCGACTGAGGACAACAGGTTGGAAGTAGGAGGCCAAATATACAAGTGGTAACCCACAACACTTTGAACAATGGTTGCAACTTATCCAACAGTTAACGAGCCTCTAGAAGGCATATTAGAAATAAGGCCTGTGTGTGTAATTTCGCTACTCACACAGGATTAAGGCACCATCATTTGAGAATTCATGATAAAAATTAAAGCTTATGAAACAAAAGCGAAAGAAAACGAAAACAAAAGTTTCATTAACAAATGCAAAGCTTATTAAATTGAACTCAGATGAGAAATTTTGAGCATGTATGTTCAATGCAATGCTGAGGAAAAGAAACAAGTAATCATGAGTGAAAGAGCATATGGAGGTTACTGCACATGGAGTTTGTGTCACCCTCCTAAAGGTGGTGGAGGGCTTTTGTAACATGATGACATAATCACACACCAGTGCAGTTCACGCTAACAGACATGAAATTGAGAGGGGGTTGCCTCAACGCTAGTGGCAAATCTCTTAAGAAAATAGCTATTTTGTGTGAAGAGGTGAGTTATCATCTAGGTAACACAAATTTTGATTAGTTGACTATTTTATGTCAAATTAATCGATTTAATCAAGGCACATAAGTAATTGATTATATTGATTAATAAAGTTAATTGCCCAACTCTAATACTCAGCACTTTCTTTACTACTTACATGTTCAATGTTATTAATAATGATTTTTTTAAAGTATGTTTTGCTTTTAGTCAGTGTTGTTATGGAGCAACTTTTGAAATTTTTTGTTTGTATTATGATATTGTCACAAGGTAGATCTGGAACACTTCATTCTATACCACAAATAATTATTTTTTGATACCTTTCCATTTCTGAATACATTTCTGAGATACACAGTAAATCTGCTGTAGAACAGTAAAACTATGCATATAAGTCTAGACTTATATTCAAGGGGCCAATACAAAAATCATGCTTTAATACTAAAAATAAATGTAGTTCACATCCAGGTGAAGATAAAAGTCTTTTGAAATATTATCCTTTCCATCTGTACTACTTTTTGTAAATTAGTCCTCTAAAGCTTTCTCCACAAATGTCAGGCTGAACTAAGCAACTGCTGCTCATTTCACCTTTGTTTATTCAGCTACCTTCTTTAGAAATAAAATCAAAATATATCATTCAGTAACATTTGTAAAGTTTAGAAATGGTTGAATTATACTATTGAAACATTTCTAAATCAGGACTACTAAAAGTTATAGGTACATTTTGTTTTCTTTTATCCTGAGCAAATACTTGTACTTTCATTTTAGAAGGACCAAATTACAAAACTTAAAAATATTCCAGATGCCTCAACTGCAAAGTTTTCCTCCATCAATACCAATAAAAACAATGGGTCCACCATATATACACCTGGAAAAAAGTTAAGCACCCCCGTGTTTTTTTCAAGTGATTCAGATTCGACGTTCTTGTGACTGATTATAAATTACCATTCAATCTAAACGTGTTTATG
>NW_013665889.1:202738-232282 GCF_000517525.1 Limulus polyphemus
GAAATTATGAACATTGCTCAACATCATGAAAATTAAACCTTATTTTCAATAAGCAATCCTGAAAAATATTTGGGGGTGCTTAACTTTTTTCCAGGTGTATATTTCACTTAGTATTGTGTAGCTTACCAATGAACTTCAACTCAGTACTAAGAAAACAAAGAACACACCACAATGTCTCCCCATGCAGTCTAAACTAATCACTGTAGTCTTCATTAAATATACACCTCTCGATATTCAAGCCATACTCTCCATATCCATGAAAAGCTGTGTTCTTGTACATAATTGAATATCAAAAAGAACTGGTCTACATATAATGTAAGACTCTTTTCTACTAACATATCTACATATCTCATCATCACATTAGCCAACATATACATGTGGTACATAAAGTCACTCTTCTGTGACAAGCCTCATAACATGAAAACCAAATGTTGCCATCAATTCTATTTTCCACATGTATAATTTTCAATTACCACCTACAGTTGGCCTAATCTAATGTGAAATACATCATGCAAAACAACCAAACAGAAATAATTAGAAATGGCCATTTCTGCTCTATCTATCTATCTATCCAGATCACATTTGGTGTTGTCAAATACAAAACATGCCCATAAACACACACACAGCCCAAAGTCGCAAGCATACAATAGGACAAAAGTAAAGTTACTTTTGCTATCACAACAAAGCATTCAGTCCATATCACTACGTTTTCCCATTAGTATTGCCACCTAGAAGCTGAAGAAACCCCACTTCATCAAATAGATGCAAAAATAGTTCAAATAAACAAAATAGCATAATGATGCTACACATTCTGCTGATTTTTAAAGTCTTTGCCAATTTCTCATGTTGTGTTAGAGATGATTCCCTTATTACACTTTGTAAAAAAGTCATATTTCATACGACCAGACACAATCTTGCATAGCAGCACAACATAAGGTGATGTCGACTTATGCATAAGTTCACTTAGGAAGTTTCTACAGGAAAATATTCACTAACTTTTACCCTAAAATTGAACTTTAGTATTGAAAAAACAAAGATTGTAAAGTCCTTTCAGCATATTGACTTGTCAAAGTTCCCAGTCACCATCGGTACTCTAAACCAACTGTCAAGTTCCCTAGGAACTTAACTCCTCAACTGTCTTAAGAGGTGAATCTAGTAATTAATAATGCTGCCTGCTTCTCAAAACTGCTGATGAAACTTAACTAGATAAATCAAGTGTTTATTATAAGATAACAGACTAGCATCTGAGTACCAAGTACCACTCAATAGGCCTGAAAGTAAAATCACAATCTATCAACCAACTAAATACCCCAAATGCACAATACTCTGGCAGTTTCATTAGAGTTCCTGTATACATCTTACTGCAAACCACCACTTGATACTTCAGAAAGCAAACAATGCTACTTCCAGTCATTCATTTCATTTTTCAATAAATGAAACATCCCAACTGCTGGTCAAGTAGTTAACACCAGTCAAACAGATTAGGAAGTTATGACACAAAAGAGAATGACATAAAAACACAGCCAAACAAGTATAAGCCTAACAGAAAAATCACTGCAGTATATAACCTTTGTACATTAAGTTTACAATGAGGTCACTCACTGTAAACCACATCTGTCCAAAAATTTATAAAAAAAGTTACCTAAACATTCCTGAAAAGGTACATTTTTATCAGATAAAGAAAGGTAAATTACAGTAGATTTCATGTTGTTACATATATCACAATAAATTAAAGCACAAGTGCATCATGCTGACTTATGCAGTTAATTTCTAGCACAGACCCACAAAACATATGCAGTCAAATTAGTTATCTTTATTGCAATATTACTTCTTTAAATACATGATCAATTATATTTCCAAATAACTAACTTAACAGGAAGCAGACAAATGTTAAGAATTAAGCTGATGCATCAGAATTTCCTGCACTGAAAATGTATTTCCAACTGATTCTTATCTCTTCTCAAAGAATATCTTTTCTCGATTTGTAGAGGGACTGGTGTAACAGTACCTAGAAGAGCCCTTTTCAGAAAGCATCCAAAGGAAGCCCACAGAGTGTGTGAATAAAAAGTATGTAAAACACACCAGTGGGAGATAGCACCACTTCTGAGCTAGGTATACTCATTGCCCATGAAACTGATGTGTCACAATAAGGGCAGAATCATATAGAGGGACCCCTGGTTTAGATTGACTAGGGTGTGGCAGACTGTAAAGAGGACTTAAACCTCAACCAACACCAGCAGGACTGTGATGGAAATATCCAACCCATGCTAGGAAGAGGGTCCTCTACCAATCACCTTGGACATGGGAATTGGAAGGGAAGAAGATCATTTGTTTCAAGGACATGCATCATCATGTGTGCATGTCCAACACAACCAACACCAATACCCCCCCGGAAACAGACATCTGGATGACAATAGAATGTGGACAGCAAGGTGATGGTTCAACTTCAGTCCAGAAACAGGTGGCATCGTGAATGAATCATCCAGTCTGTGGTAGCCTGAGCTACTCACATATGAGGACTTATGTGGATGGTCCAGCTGCAACCAACACCAGTACCCCTGGGAACCAAAATCTTGGCAATGATAGGAAGGAGGGTGTCCAGCAGGAGGGGTGAGCTGCATCTTAGCAGAAGTCTTTCAGTCCATAATCAGGTGGCATCTGTAATAGTTCATCAGGTATGTGGTAGAAGGAGTGTCTATACACCATCTACACCAGCAAAACACCACCACCCTTCCCTCAACTAGGGGAATTGAGCACACACAGAAGGAAGCTTCCATAGTCCACCACTCAAATGGCTAAGAGCTGGTAAGTGATAAGGACTTTTGTACTCCACTGGAAGAAGAGCAGGAAATGTGTTGGAGAGTCCAGAGGCATGCAGCAGTGCAAATGGTGACTGCAAAAACAGACCATTCCTGATTCAAACAAACAAAGGAGCGACAGGGATAGGAAACAATCCCCTTCTGCTTTACTCATGTTAGCCCACAAGTTTACAGTCTGGCGCAAATGTATTTATGATGCAAAACACTGCAAAGAATAAACCTACAAGCAGTCTTGTGGAGCACCCCATCTCAAAAGAAGGTGTTATTGACCTGAATGGTTGTACAGTGCGGGTTTAAGAATAAGTATACCTGGTCAGGCATACTTGCTACTGAGCAGCATCTGTATATGTGAAAAAGGCCCCTATAAAGAAGAAAAGTAGAAAAAAGCACTTAACCACTCACAGAGAAACTGTGGAGCTCAAGATGGTGATGGGAAATAGACATTAACCTGTATAGCAGGAAACAGCCAGACAATAAAGATAATGTGAAATATATGTATGTGGAGTGGTCCACATACTGGCACGAACTATATCCTCTAATGGACGATGGAATTGGGTAGTCGGGAACACAAGGTGAGGGATTTGATGGTGTGGAGACTTGGAATAGATGACAATTTTCAGGAAACAGGGAAGAATAAGCCAGGCAAATAAGCTGACTAATCCAACCCATAAAGGTAATAAGACAAATATCACAGGAAAGGGAGGAATTTCAATGAACGAAAAAATTGGAATGAGAACCATGAAGGGAGTAGTGAAAGCCTGGACAGGACATAAAGGGCAATCTGCATCAGAATGATGATAAAGATAAGAAATGGGAGTGAAGGCAAAATCACCCTCATGTGTGGCTGATGTTTTGGACAGAAAAGATTGATCTGGGTAGAGGATGATATAAGTCTTGTGATATAATTTGTGAGAGACATCAAGGTTGACCAAATCTGAACATTGACATCCACACACCAAAAGGAGAAAGATCATTAAGGATCAAAAGGTCATTAAGGAGAGATGATATAAGTAGCAGGATGACATGGACTTGAAGGGAGGAAGTGTAAGGGCATGAATAATGTCACCGAGGTTCTAATTCTGTGAAACAGAAAATGGCTGATAAGGGTGCATGATATCCAGCAAAGGTGAATACTGAAAGCCCCTTGTTAAAAAGCCAGGTAAGGAAGGAAGTCAGGTGTGGGAAAGTAGGATAGTACAGAGAGAAACTACGATGAGAAGACCAATGGCAGTATACGTGCCACTAACATTGGTAAACTGACCTGGAGAAAATGCAAATAAAGTGGTAAATCATAAAAGCAACCCTCAGGGAAAGTCAGGTCCATCTTGCAAGGGACTGGACAAAAGCCACACGTGAAGACAAAGTGTTGGAATGGGAGGATGTAGCATGCCTGAATGAGATTACCTGAGGAGGTTGGGTGAGAGGGTAAGAGGAAGAGGAGTTGTCAATAGGAGTGGGTGCATATGTAGAAACCACTGCTGTACTGGCCAAAGTAGTACTGCCAAGAGGATGCAACATAGAGTAGCTTGTATGACAGAGATGGGGGATAGGTAAAGGACTCCCCCAATCCTGACTGAGGGCATCGACAACCACAGCTGAAGGATGTGAAATTGGGGACCAGAGTACCCCACTGAGAACACAGATAGCAAAACACTTGTGGGTTGAAGGACAGCTTCATGGGGAGAATCTTGTTGGGTTGTGATAAACAATCTGCGACCAGATTCAGGGCACCTGTTATATGACATGCCAACATGCAAATTTAATGGCTGTGGGCCCAAAACAGGAGGTCTAATGTGTGGAAACAAAAAGAACTCAACTGAGTACCCCCTTGCTGAGTGATGTACGAGGCAATGACTGAGTTGTCGAAATGGATTATAAGTGACTGGTTTCTGAGAGATGGAAGGAAAAAACCAAAGCATGATGGACAGCAAGCAGTTCTGAGAGATGACTTGTCAACAGACCAACAGTCTAAAATCTTCTGTGTGTCCAGATACACACCCCAACCAAAAAGAGAAGAATCCATGAAAAGGTGCACATCCAGAAGAGAAGGAGGAAAAGGAACACCCACTGTGGTGTTGTCTCTGTTCAACCACCAGGTAAAGTCCACATGAAAGAAATGTAAGGAGATGGATAAGGGCATCCAAGGCATTCTGAAGAAGGTTCATGTGATTTTTTTAAGTCCACTGAAGAGGATGCATGTGAGATCGCCTGAGGAGAATGAGTGCCTCCAAAAGAGATAGAACCTCTCATGCAGTTGTGGGAGAAGAGGAAACAGTTTGAACCAGAAGCTCCATAGTTTGCATGCGAAGGGGAGAAGGGTGGGCTCCACTGAGACAGGAATTGAAGAATACCCCGAGATGAACAAGGTATTGAATGGTGGAGAGGAAAGACTTCTCCAACTTGACCAGCCAACCTATCCATGCAGCTTCTTAAAGAAGAAACTGAGTTGAAGGGAAGAGGTGGTATGTGAAGGAGCTAAAAGCAGCTAGTCATCCATATAATGGTGGAAATAAAGGCCCCTAGAATTGAAAAGAAGGGCAAAAGTTTTGACAACCTAACAAAAAATGTAGAGAGCCAAAGCTAGACCAAATGAAAGAGCCTGGAACTGGTAGATGAAACCCTGATGGGGGTGCAGATGGAAATGTGGAGGTAAACATCCGAGACATCTGCCTTCATCATCCAAAGACCAGGAATGAGAGCCCATCAAACATATAGGTAGGACTCCATGATGAATTGAGGAAGCAGTTCAAGGAAAAGAGATCTATGATGGGGCACCAGTCCCCAATCTTCATGGGGAGTATGAACAAACATGAATAGAAACCTGGCTGAGAAGGATATACCTATTCAACAATGCCCTTGTGAGAGAAGTTTTAGAACTACCCCAGATAGATGCTAGCTGGAAATGGGATCCCGAGGAGGGGAACTGAAACGAAAAATGAGCCCAAGAGTCTGTGGTGAAGGACTCCAAAATGGTGTCAAAGCACAAAAGCCTGTCCTCCATTGGATTTGTACCCACTATGTATTTACTGGGATCACTGAGGGAGTTAAAACCGTCAATGAACGATTCGATGGCTAATCTTGGAGACCCCTAATAGTAGGCACAGGTAAAGGAGAGGAAAGAGGGGGATGAGACAGGGGAACAAGTTCAGGAGGAAAGGGAAGTGTGTAAACATGCAGATTCAACTCTGGTATCCAATGAGTCAGGAAGAGCCCAAAGACATCTTGGCTTAGAAATAGAGCCATACACAACTCTTGTAAAGATTTTGGGGTGTAAATGCACATGGAACAAAAGTGCATCCCGATCCAAGAGATCGCAACAACAGAGGATCTATGTGTGTAGGGAAAGAATGGTAGAGGACAATTGTGCAAGTGTATAAAAAGCAGGGCATGAGTCTCCACGAAGATCCCTCAGGTGAACGATGAAGAGCCTCAGACAGAAGGTGAATTGAGGAAAGGGAAGGAAGGATATTGAGAGGTGTATATGGGAAAATCGAGGTTGGGAAAACTTCACTGAAGTATTAGGATCCAAACCCCACAGAGGCAGAAGAGAATCCAATTGCTGGGAGTCCAAAAAGGATACGTAGACCTGTGATAAGCCATAGCAAGGGTGTCATATTATGAGGGGGTCTAGGCATACTGTCACCTGCATAAGTTATTGGCCTGAAGGTGTTTCACTTAAAAGAAGGAGTCATAGGAAATGGGGACAAAGACAAAACATAGGAAAGCTTCAGAAAAGCTGAAGCAGGCTTGGGCACTACCACCGGGGCTACATGTGATTGTGTGAGGATAATCTTCAGGCAAATCAGGAGCCCACATGAAAGTAGTCAACTCCTAGCAAACCAAGGCCATAACATCTTCTGCCAACAATTGTGGACCTGAAGCCACTGTAGGCAAAGTAAGGTTAAATATTGTAGGAACAGTAGTAGTAGTAGTTCTAATGTGAAACTCAACATTCTTTTAGAAGTAGAAAATTCCAAACAGAGAGCTCCAAATAATCACATATTAGAAGACATGACATGTAATGCTGACATGTACAAACTAAAATTCAGAACACAAGTGTACCAAACCTAAAGAAAACTAAGTTCTCTAAAAAAAAAAAAAAACAACAAGAAATTGATTGAAAATTCTGTAACAGAAAGCTTGAGTGAAAAACACATCCCAACACCACAAGTGCCAATTCAGAAGTGAAGTTGGTCTAAGCTGCATAGAGGGAGTCAGCTGTGCTAAGAACTGTGTCACATTCCTATTGGTGGAGGGTTGTTGCATGCTATCATGCAGTTCCCTCATGTGAAAACACGTGAGGGTAGGTGGGAGTATCAAGGCTAATGGTGAGTGAAAATTTCTGCTTATAAAGGGCAATACAAATCCGGAAAAGATATTCTGTGAGAAGATGCAAGATATCATGTTGGAATTACAAAATAATACAAAAGGATTCTAATCACAGACACTGAAATCTATAAGTTTACTTGTCTTAGGCATAACATTAGTTAAGCTTTTATTAAGTATGGCCTATATTCAATAAAGAAATAAATTAACATTATAACTTTTGTACATTTACTGTACTTAATACTATCAATAAATAAACTTACAATGTTATTCCATGACCTAAAATTAAACCTTTTTATTGCATAATTTACATACTATGCTGGAGGAAGGGTGGAGGGCCCCCTGGTTTTTTTACAAAACTCCAATTCATCATATTTTGTATGGGTCTGGCAAACATAGTTAATACATAAACCATAGCCAACTGCAAACAAAATAACAACAAACACATCTAATTGGCCAAAATATAATTTCTAAAATCTACTTTTCAATCAATCCTAACTTTGAAAAATGCATATCAGACAAACCTTTTTTATCAACAAATATTCTTCAAGTTTGGCTGTCTAGACATTTCATTTTACACTTTCAGTACATAGACATAATTCAGTACATAATTCAAAATGATAAAAATAAAGTTTGTGATTTCAAAACTTTTTGTACAAGGAAGTAATAAGCAATGAAACAAACTATTTTTTCTGTCTATAAAAAAACAACAACATACTTCCTCCTGAGCCCTCCTCATCCTCTTCTTCTTCTTTAGGTCCATCTCCAGAACCGGGGGTGTCTTCATCATCTAAACCTTGTCCTGATGAATGGTCAAGGTCAGAGATTTCAGAAAGAGCACTTCCTTCTATAGGAACACCCTATATATTGAAAGATTATTCTGATTAGCTGTCCAATATACTTGATATTTTATGCAAGGCAATAATTTACTTAATGAAGAAAATAGTTAATATTATACTAATATTTTATCTCATTTTTTTTAAGAAACAGCATTATGCAATCATGCATATACTACTTTAGATGCAAGAACTTAAAGGGTATCTATCAAAGGTCTTGGAATAAAGTTCACTACATAACCAATGAAGTAAGTTCCAAGACCTTTGAAAGAATGTTTTCCATTTTAAAATATTAGTTTCGATAACATAATAAATTTTAAATAAGGATAATGTCCAGTATGAATATCACTGAGAATAACCTGATAGCTTATTATTTCTATCAATGGTTTCATTATTTTCAGTTACTAACAAATAACAAGAGTTCACGACCACACATACATTTTGATACCTCCAGTTATTATATAATTCTATATGAATATTTTTGTTTTAAGTTCTAACTGTTAAATTTCCATCACAAGATTTTAAAATATTAAAATCCATTGAGTCACTACCATAAAATCAAGGAATTATTACACCTTAAGTACAAATGTTTTCTCCCTCTCTCTTTTAGATCAAGCAACAGTATAAGTGGAATTTGAAATAAAGTACTTAGATGAGTTGGTTTTAGAATGGAGTTCTATCTTTTATTCCTGTATGTTTACAATATGTAACTTCAAATAGGTATGCTATAATCAATGCATTCTCACCTGTGGATCATCCTCAAAGAACCACCCACTATCAGAACTCTGTGAAAGAAAAATAGAGATCAGTCTTTTAAGTGCAGAAGAGAAACTTGATTTGTGGTTTTAAAAATTTTATAGCTTGCCTGTAAAAAAAGCATTAACACAGAATATCCTACATTAAGAAAATGTCCAAGTATATTTCATTTTCAGGCACTCTACTTTTTCTTGCAAATCTAAATCATAATAGATCTTCAGTTCATTCAAGCAATATATAACTGTGGTGCCCCTTTGAGGATGCTGACAAATACTTCAGTATTAACCATAATTTTTTTCTGCCCACCCTTGAAAGAAACTTGACCATATATCCTTATTGATAAATACTCATTACATATTCATGGTCAAAACTTCTAAATCTCATCCTTGTGCAACTGGATGTCAATTTTACTTTTGAATTTGTTAACTGATAAGGCATTTACTATGTCATGAGACAAGGAGTTCCATTTATTTATAACTCTCTGTGAAAAACTAATTCAAACTAAATGTCTGTCACCATCTAACCTTATCCAGCTTGTAGTTACCATCTCTTGTTCCTGTTGGTTCACTTACTACAAAGAACCTTTCTGCTAATATATCCTCATATTTTGTGGATGGTTTTAATTTTTGAGTCATGTCTCCATATGTTTGCACCAGTGTGCTAGCAATGGTAAATTTAAATATCTAAGACAACTACTATAGCTTAAATCTTCAATTTCTGGAAATAACTTGTGATAATCTCATTCTATAAATGTAGTGTGGCAAGTAAGTCATCTACAATAGCGTCAACTAGCTCAATACAGACACATCAAGCAATTCCAGGAACTATTTATTAACACAAAAAGATGAGTTACACAAGACAATTCATAAATACTGGACAACTAAAGTTTACATACAGTGAATCCAGTAGACACTGGTAGATTGTCATCTAAATGGTATTGCCTGTATACACAGTGCTAATAAAAAAACTACTAATGGAAAACCTACTAACAATAAACCTTTCTTTTCCTCTCACTTGGCGGTGAAGTGAATTTTTTCTACACTGCAGCTTAGCATATGTAAGTGTCACCTATTTAGAATAATTAAGGAGATCAAACTACCTGCCTGGGCAGCAGATGTCTAAGGAAGGAAGGCATAATCAGAATAGAGGATAACATAACAGAAATGGTAAAATAAGCAAGAAACAACAATGGCATAAATATTAGAATGACAACAACCACAAGCAAGAAGGAGGAGGAAGAGGACTTAAGGAAAAGATGGTACAAGGAACATGCTGCAGTGGGTTCAAATGGAGAACTGGACAGGGCATGAAGGACAAATGGATGTGGAGGATGAACAAAATGAAAGGAATGGAAGAATTAGAAGGTGCTCAACAGGGCAGCCCTATAACTAGAAACAGCTGGCAAGGACCAACCCTGATCAAACAACCAGGCAAAGAACTCGGAAAGATGAGGTATTGAAGGATGGGAGTGGTAAAAGTCATGGTGAATGTTCAAAGGTCTGAAGGGAGACCACCACCTCTGGTACACAGATAAGGAGGATGGTCAAATGGAATGGGGAAGGAAAGACGCTATATGAGGGGCAAGTCTCTGAGTTTAGGCAAGGAACCGGACATAAGCCATGTGTGAAGATGGAGTTTGGTGATGGAATTAACTACGTCTGATCGCTGTTAATGGAGGAGAGACTGAGACAGAGTTAAGGGGGCAGGAGATGTCATTCCAGTAAGGGCCAGAGCAGAGAGAACAATGTCTGAGCAGGCCATGACAAGGAGTGGTCCAGATAAGGAAAAAGACTCTGGAGAGGAGTCTGATAGGAGAGTAGGCATACAGGTGAAGACCCCTTCAATGCTGACTGAATACATCTACTCCCAGAGACTATAAGGAAGGAATTTTGATATTCCAGTGAGTGGCAAACACATCTGTATGCAGTATTTCCAGTGGAGAACACACCCACCAAAATACCTGTGTAAGAAGGGACCACTCCATTGGGAGAACCTGGTTAGGTCGAGATAAATAATCAGCCACCAGATTCATAATGCCGGGAATGTGACATGCCAATGTCGCCATGTAGTGGTCATGAGCCCAGTAAAGAAGATCCAGAGTTTGAGCACATAGAGATCTGGATTTGGTTTCCCCTTGCTTGGTGATATAGCCAACAACAGTGGAATAATCAGAATGAATCATAACCACCCACCCCTTCAGGAGCAGGAGAAAATGATACAGAGCCTGACAAACTGCCAAAAGTTCCAGGATGTTGAAAATGGAGAGTAGCCTCCTCGATGGACCATCAACTGGAAATCTCTTGGGTATCTAGGAAAGCCCCCAACCCACCAAGGAAGCATCATTAAACAGATAAGACACCGAACAAGGTGGAGGAATGGGAACCTAAGTGAATGAGAGCTTCCAAGGAAGCCCACATCCCCAAAAGAGAGAAAACCCCTTTTACAGTGAGAAAAGGAGAAGGTAGGGCCATTGAGACTGCCCGCTCCATACCTTCAAGCCAATTAAGATGGGAATTAAAGAAAAACCCTCAATGGAATAAGATATTGAGTGTGGTTAAGAATGGACTTCTCCAACTAGAACAGAAAAACCCAATCGATTAGCTTCCTGAAGAAGTAAGTAGGAGTAATTGACCAACTGGATACAGAAGAGGCAAGCAGGAACCAGACTTCTCCAACTGAAACAGAAAACCCCATCTAATTAGCTTCCTGAAGAAATAAGCATGCGTGATTGACCAAGCAGGAGCCAGTCGTCCATGAAAGGAGAGTCCAAAGACCCAACGAGTGTAAAATGAAGAGCAAAGTAGTGTACCACTTCACAAAACACAGGAAACCGAAGAAGGACTGAATGGCAGTGCCTGGAATTGGAGGACACGACCCTCATGGATGAAATGAAGAAAACAATGTGACACTAGAGCAGTTGTAACATGAAGATAAGCATCTGGCACAACAATTTAGTCATCTGGAGTCCTGGGACCCCCCTCCCCCTGAAAGGTGAGAGGAAGGACTCCACGGTGAAGTGAGGTGGCTCCAGATAAGAGTACAACCTGGACAGGTCTATGACATGTCTCCAATCTCCAGTCTTTTGAGGGACAACAATTAGATAGGAGTAAAACCCAGTTTGAGTGGTGACCACTCATTCAACAGTCCCTTTCTGTAGTAGGTCTTAAACAAACTAGGCAAGATGACTGGAAGAGGTACAATCCCGAGGAGGAAATAAAGATAACTAGGAAGTGGATAGGAGGAGTAATGAAACTGAAGGCACAAGCCTTCAGATAGAACCTGTAGAACCCACAGAACTGTTGTGAAGTGTAGTCAAAAGGACACATAAGCTAAACACACTTAGAGAAAAACTTTTGGGATTTGTATATTTGTCAGCAAATCAAGTTTAAAATCATTTTAGTTTATAATTTTAAAATGACTGGAAGGATCTCATAAAGTTAGACATAACAATTTTATCTTAATAATTTAAATTTTGTCATACTTCGTATCTCAACAAGAGATATATGGGGCCTATAAACTCATCCTACCCACTGCATATTATTGCAGGTGAATTCTGTTTTCAAGTACCCATAAAAAATATTCTAAATTTTGAATACCAACTGATAAAGTTAGATTGCTTTACAAACTTTTTTTTAAGTTGATAGGTTGCTTAACAGCTAACAGCATTTTGAAATCAACTGGATATTTTTTCAAGTTTTGTTTAAAAAAGTTAGTTAGAATGGGAAAACCATCATTACAGAGAACAGAACATAAAATTGTAAAGCAAAGAGAAGTCAGTTATTTTCATACAAATATACATATATATAATAAGATGTACTTCAGTTTTCGGAATCACCATGTTTCTGATAATACTAATTATTTACTAGAGTACTTTAATTTTAAATATAATGCATCAGTGCTCAATCACTATGCAAAGATACTTTGAGTTTGACTTTGAGAGTAGTTTACTCTGATACTGAAATGTGCAGGTGGAATACAATACAGACACAGATCGACTACCAAATGTGTTTTTACTTTTGTTTTATAAAGCATAGGTCTAAGTAGATTCTCTATAATGGAAACAATTGATTTGATGTAAATTTTTTGATTTAAATTTGTAAGTCATGACACTAAGGTACCTCATAATCCTATTTTATTTTCTCCTACAACTAATTTAATTGAGAAACTAAGCCTTATAAAATTATATTTTACAAGTCACTAGCCATAACATACTAACCTTACTTACGAAGTTATGTTACGTTAATGAGAACAAATTGCAAATTTTAGCATAAATAATAGTAATATTAAGAAACAGTGATTAACTATCCATCATAATTTCTTATACTTAACAGAAAAAAACCAAAAAAACCTTACTCCTGATAAGTGACAAGTAATTTATTTCACTGCAGTGAAATGTTTTTATCTTTCTTATGGTGCTGTTTTCAGTAAAATTAAGATTTGATTTTTTAAAATAACACTAATTCTCAGTATGCATGCACACACCCTTACAACTGCGATTTCTAACTAGTGGTCTCCAATTAAATTCCAGGAATTCCCCACTTTTTAATATCTCTTTATAAGCAATACTTAAAAGAAAATTCATAAATAATATGCGCTGGACTTTTTTGTATTATGGAACATTACAGATGTGTAAAGAATATAGATTCCTGTTATAACTAAATATTTCAAAATTATGCTTTGAAGTAATATTTACATATTGGTGAGAATACCACATTTCCATTGCATATGTGCAAAACTAAAGTGACACAACTGAACAAATGGAATAAGTAGAAATCAAATTCATTTAGTGCAAGGATGTATTTCAGTCTTCTGTATTAACTCAAAGTACTTAATTAAAATTTTAATAAAAATTGTAATCCTTTTCCAAAATAAGTTGCTGTGATTTCTAGAGTGCTTAGAATTATTGCCCATTAACTTAACTTACTATAATTACAAAGTTATGTTTTATGTTGATAAATGGTAGTTCACAAATGCTTTGAACGAACTCTCCGCGGTATAAAATATTAAATTACATATGCGCTAAAACAAAATCTGGTAAACAATCTTATTTCATAGCAAAAACGTATAACTCAAACAGTTTGTTCTTTAGTAAGTATGTCTCTCCTACGTCTAATTACAATATGCTGAATTAATTAAGTGTTTTGTGATGTATTATGAGAAAACTACATAAGAACTCCATTCTGAAAGTTAGCATTCTGCACTCGACTAATTGTGTTTCCTTTCGTTGAAGTTAATATGGCTTAAGTGACAAATAAAGGCATTTTTATTAACATCTTAAAAACAGAAGAGAAAAAAGTGACGTACAGGCCGGTCCGAGACAAAGTTGAGACCTTTGCGAACTTTGTATTCGGCGCCCCTACCCCTGTGAAATAGACAAGAACTACTAATTGCAATGCCGATTTTGGCACCCTGTGCGAGGGCACACGTCGCCCACCCCATAGACTGGCCCTGGTGACGAAATTTCTAAATCTCTATGATAACTGGCACTGTAACAACAATTCAGCTTTACTTTCTGCATAATCAGTATCAATTTTGTCAAAACGTAATGTAAGAAGCACCAACTTTTGTATGATGGCATACTTTACATCTATGTTACACAGTGAAATAAACGATAAACGTAGTTAATAGAATTATTGTCATCTAAAACGGCTCACTGCATTTGGTTGTCTGGTGTTTTTATTATTATCACCATTATTATTATTATACATTTAACTATATCCTTGTCACAAAAGTTACTTTACACTTTTACAGTCGTCACATTACCATATCTTCAGAGGTTCATCATTATTTGATACTTCTGAGTTAAGGTAACCAGTTGTAGGTGTTGACAAGGAAAAACTATAGAATAATACAAACACCTATGTATAACCAGAAGAATGATTATCGCTGTAATGACTGAAATAGTCATGAATTTCACCTTTCGTGTTCAGAATTTAGCTTTGATGAGGTATATTGTAATATATTCCACATTTAGTATGATATTGTTATAGAGAGGTCGTAAACATGTACTAACTCTTTTACTCAGATAAAGCTTGCATATCCCAACGGCTAGAATCTCGTATCATTTTAGCCATGCGTCTGACTACTGGGGAGGGATGAGCATATTTCAAGGAGTGACACAGATACAATTAGGGATTTTCTCCCATATATGTAAATGTTATTTGGTACAGTCGAGACACATGAAGCGTTCGATTCTGGTATAATGCATTTCAACGCTTTGTCTGAATTTTGGGGATAAATCAGAATTCTCTTTGTCATCGTCTTCTGCGGACGTAGATTTAAATTACTCTTGACTTTGCCTCTCATCCTAGCAGTAACGAATTCTGAAAATGTGCGCACACTTCATTTCAACGGATATAAACGAAAGGCGGATGTAAAGATACTTTAGTGGATATTTTATACAATATAATAAAAGCTTATCAAAGATGTTAAAAAGATCTAACATTGGGTCGTAGAATAACATTATAAGTTTATTTATTGATACTAGTAAGTATGATAAAGTTTAGCCTTAACTAAAGTAAAAAATCGTACATAAGTTAGTTTTATTTTATATCTTTATCGAATATAGTTTGTACTTAATAAAGGCTTATCTAATGTTAAGCCTAAAACAAGTGGACTTTGAGAATTCAGTTTCTAGAAATCCCGTATTTAAAGAAGTAATGTTGCTACAACGATACTAATTTGACCGCAACTATTTTGCGGGTCTCTGCTAGTTTATATTATTGCATGCACAACTATTATGGAGTGAACTAGATTAAGTTGGTGAAGTGAAATTTTCATCAATTTTATTTAAGTTATCTATAAATCGGAATTAGTGTCAAGATTTATATATAACACGCTCTTTTTATTTATTTTAACACCAATTATTCAATACTTATTTTTACTTTAACTTTACTAATCTTTCAAAAGAACAGACGAACCAAGAAGCTAGTCTTATTGTTCCGGGAGCGAGACAAATAACCAGCATGGAAGAAAACGACAAATTTAAGTCTAAAAACGTACGAGTGAAAAAGTAAATAAAAAAGTACAATATGCCAAACATATTTGCTATATCTACTGTTGACGAGGCCTTTCTCCCAGTACGAGGGTTCATCAGGCTGGCTGGGATACAGCAGACATAGTAGCAGTATGTTTTGAAACATTTCTGAATAGTTTTGCTTGAGTTGTTCACTTTTGTTTTTTTTTCCCTTTGCTGTATATGTCAATATATTCTCTGTCTAACATTTAAGGAATCAGACTTAAAAGAACGCTTCTAAATTTATATGCTAGATACCTTCTATAGCATAAAGTTTATTTTTATATAGGATGGCTTAGGGTTTATATTCGTTAACAATTTGCGCATAATAAAAGCACCTGCTTCTTTAACGTTATTACGTTTGTATGCACATACGAATTGTCACTTTTTGCTTCTCAATACCACCATAATAAAAATTTTAACTCGTATATCTTCACCGTAACTTCTCACTGTGTTTAATACTTAAAACATGTTATAAATATTTGACAAATAATTTTTAACACCTGCCACGAGCCAGCCCAGCATCGTTTAGTCCTAATTTTAGGGTGGTCAACATAGTGGTCATTCCGGAAACTGGAAATTTGGTGTTATTATGAATGAAGCTGGGCATAACTTCTAAAACGAAAAGAAACTACATATTAATGAAAATATGACAGGATGAAATCTATATGGATTATACTATAGTAACACCATACTAGGCATCATACCACCCTTCTTATATTTACTCTTCATTGCAGAAATGGTATTTTTAATCGCTACACGCAAACCACCACATTCACAACCACATTTTCAATTACTACATCGTTTTACTTTACATTTACAAGTAACTTCCCATGTTGGCCTTCATGATCTCGAGTCAGGTCACGGGCCTCCTCCAGTGACCTAGACCTCGAAAAATAGTACCAAACGTATTATTTTTGTCTAATCAAAACAACCGAAACCTTTATGGAAGGACTGATGTTTTTATTAATTTTTTTATCCACATCAAGATGCCGTGCTGGCTCGTGTGGCAACTATGTTTGCTAAGTAGAACATTTGTCATTTATTAGATAAGCAAGTCAGTGAAGTTGTATTATTATTATTATTTTTTTAATATGTCTTTCTTCCAAAGATGTTAATTCGATTTTAAGTTTGACAGACTTGACAAGTAATTTGAAAAGCGTGATTTCTGTCTAAATGAGTATACAAGTATAAGAATTTTTTATGAAAGTTATTAAATGATTTCTGTGTAAAATATTCTCTGATTATGTTTATACGTTTCCCACTGCGGGTATGGAAACCAGATTATTAGCGTTAATAAGCTTTTAGATTTACCGCTGAGCCACTGGACTGGGAAGCGCTGATCATGAAATGCGTACATGAGCAAATTACAATGTATCAACATGATGCATCATGAAACATTGTTCAAATAATTCAGTAAGACGTAAAGTGCCTACGTTCTAAAAGTTCGTTGTATGTGCTTTGATATGTAGTCGCTCTCATATGCTTCTTACTTTTAAAGATTTGTTCCATCAATGAAAAGCTTTCTTTGGGATAATCCCTCATTTTCAATGCACCGCACGACTCACGTAAAGAAGGCATAAATGCCTAGAGATATACGTGTATTTTCGCACCACATTAACATGGCCCTATTTACTTTGTATTATGATCCAATGGAAATAAACATCCAGCAATAACTGGCTAATAAAACAGCAAGACAGTGTTCTTGTAGATGGTAAGTTTTGGTTCCTGAAAATCAATAATGTGTATATCAGCGAAGTCCATTTTAGAATTGCATGAAACACAAACGTAAATATGTAATAAAATATTGGGGACATTAGCAAAGCCCCATTTTTTCTATTTATTATTAAAAACAATAACGATGTATCTCTAAAAGTTATTTAAAATTAATTTCAAAAGATTTTACAAACAGTAAAAGTCTTGGATTTATTGGTTTAAGGCTAGTTATAAAAACGTCTGACAGAGATAACTGCCAATTTAAAGTAAATCGCCCCCAGTGGCACAGCGGTATGTCTTCGGACTTACAACGCTAGAAACCGGATTTCGATACCTGTGGTGGGCAGAGCACAGATAGCCCATTGTGTAGCTTTGTGCTTAATTACAAACAAACAAAACAAGTTAAAGTAAATCACCAATATATCCAACAATGTTAACAAATCTAAACGGGAAGGGCAGTTCTTTATGGTTCCCCGATGGCTCAGCAACAAGTGTGAGGCCATAACGCTTAAACTGGGATTCGATACCTACGGTGGGCAGAACACAGCTCACTATGTAGCTAGATTGTGTTCCACAGGAAACAGGAAATTCTTTGTTAAATGTTTTTTTTCAGAATGGACTTTTTTTTATCAATAATGCTCACCGACATATATTTTGTATTTATTATGGCAAAACCATTACTTGAAGATTCATCGAAGTATTTTGAAAATAAGAATAATCAAGTAACTACTACTGATACATGTATGAAATTTTATTCTTTACAATACATACGTTTTTACATAACAATGGTAACTTTACAGTTATAATTACTGTAATTCTTGACATTTGCTATAAACTCATATATACGTATTCAATAAAATTAGCTAGTATGGTAATATCAAATATACACTATTAACTTTTTGTTGGTTTTGCAGACATAAGTTAATAGTAGTGAAATATCGAATATCACATTCCAATTATTGTGTATTATCGTAAAAGAAAAAGTGATATTACTTTGAATTTCCTGTTTTATCATAATACTTTTTGCTTATTCTTGTTATAAAATTACATACATTGTGTAAGTGAAGGAATGAATATGCAAATTGTACTCTGATAAATAGGGTGAAAACGAGGGGTTTACTCCACTAGTTCACAGCCGCAGGATATTGGTCATATAACGGGAATAATTATTTTTTTCTCAAGATTATTTCTAAATAAATGCTTTATGAACATGCTTTCTGAAAATTAATTATGATCCAGTAATAATATATGTATGGAGAATGACTATCCTATTTCTAATATTTCACGAAAACAATATTTTTTTATGTATATTTGTCATCTCCTTTAAGTATTACTTGATTAGCATTTTGACTTCTGTATATTTTTAAGTTATGTTAAAATGTTCTTGATAAATCCTTATGGTTTGAAAGATGCGAAAAACTGATTCTCAAAGTCATATTGGCCCGGCATGGCCAGGTGGTTACGGCACTCGACTCGCAATCTGAGGGTCACGGGTTCGAATCCTCGTCACACCAAACATGCTCGCCCTTTCAGCCGTGGGGGCGTTATAATGTGACGGTCAATCCCACTATTCGTTGGTAAAAGAGTTGGCAGTGGGTGGTGATGACTAGTTGCCATCGCTGTAATCTTACACTGCTAAATTAGGGACGGCTAGCGCAAATAGCCCTCGTGTAGCTTCGCGCGAAATTTAAAACAAACAAAGACATATTCCTACTTTGTGAACTGTACATTTCGTGTAACTTGCATGTCGACCGGTACCACAACGGCCGAGATATCGACGTTACAGACGGACGGCTTTTCGTCTTTATATAATAGATATATATTTTCTTCTTTACCTCTTTAACCGTGGTTTTATTTACATATCACACCCTATTATTGTGGGGTTTTTTTTGCCCCATGAATACCAAATTATGCATATACGTGCAAGAAGTCACACGCAGTTACTATAGGCTTTCAATAATGTCCAAAAACGAGGTGGAGAGGATTATTAAATTAGAAATGGAAAATACGTCTCTGCGTGTTGTATACAATAAAAACAACAGAGTATAACAATGCCCTTTACTCTATATACAAAGCAGAGTAATCCTTCTACCTGATGTCTTGATGCCACAAGTTGTTGTGAGAAGCTGGCTGAACCAATATGTACAGGATCTGGTAAAGGAACTTACGTGGATCCCTTCCCAAAGAACGAGTTTAAATATATAAACAGTTGGATGAACGGCTCAATTTTGGCAGCTATTTCAATTCTTATTACGTAAAGCCGACGGCAACGAAAGTGACGTTTAAAGTCACACGCTGTATTAGGTAATTTTGCTGTTCATTCGTATGATCCAGTAGACGAACGAAGCACACGCAAGCCGGTTTGCCCGCCATCGCCGTTCTCATAAAGCTAAGACAGTAAATGTCATATGAAGTTGGGTACATTTGCTAGAAACTAATATATTAACTAAACAGCGGATCGTCGATTTTACTAGTTTTTCAACTGAAAACGCTTAAAATCATTGGCTTGAAACTTTGCCTAAAATGAATTAATCGCGACCATGGGTATCCGCTAGAAGGGGCAAGGGGGGGGGTCACTTGATCCCCCTGGATTTTCAAAAAAAATAAAAAAATACTAGATATATAAAATTATTCTTCTATGTTATTGGAAAATCATAAGGTATTTGTATTTCGATTTCATAATTTTTTTCAAACTTTAGTTACTTGACCCCCCCATAATTTTTTTTTCTGCGGGCGTCCTTGATCGCGAACAATATTGCCATTATGTCACTGCATTTTGGTATTTATGTTTCTTCTCACTTTGTGTCTAATGGTTGATGATACTCCAATTTTATTTTCGTAAAACTTTAGTTTATCCTAGGAAGTAAAATAACGATTAGAATTTCATCATATTATCAACACATTATTTAGAATTAGCATAGGTTTATGTATCTTTATTTATTTCTAAACAACAAAGGACTTTGTCTTAAAATTCAATCTAATAATTACATTGCCCCACTTTCAATGTTATTCCCTTTACACTTAACGTATATCTACTTCATTTTCTTGTAACATGATATTTATGTCAAATGTTTACATCACAATTCTTATTCAAATTTATTATGCACAGTAGATGAAACTTAAACGTAGGGACTTTGTAAATCATGAGGGCCCACTCTTAGCTCCTTCATTTTGTTTTACCTTGCGAAGCAGATTTGTCTTAACAACTGAAAAATTTTAATAAAACAAACGATTTTTTCCTCAAATTATTTTATCTAAATATCTACTATTTCATTTAAATTAAAAACATTTCGTGCATCTTCAAGTCTAATAATATATATATATATATTAATTAGCAGGATTTAATGACAAGGGGAAAAATTAAATTGTACTTATTACGATTGTAGATGCAGGTTTGTTAGCCCACAGCGACAAGTTTATAACGCTAAAACTCGGGGTTCGATACTCGAAATGAGCACAGTGCATATAGTACATTATGTGGTTTTGCGCTTAAAATTAACTAATATTTACCCAACAAATGGTGACCATAAACACGGAAACACAGACATACTAGAAGAAACAAATGAACGAGATTACATGGCCAAATATCCTAGTACTGGGGTCTCCAACGTATAGCTCGCGGGCAACACGTGCTCAAGCTGTTTCAGGCGGCTCGCAACAGTGAAAAGAAACTAAAAATTACTGGTGAATAGTCTAACTAAATCATACTTCGCGCTACACCAACAACTATGATGTTACGCGCTTAGGACTAGGTAGCTTTGTACATGTATTACAAGAACTACTTCCAGTCCCAGTCACGTAGGCCAGTGAATCAACAACATGACTCGTACTTTGATTTTAAATATGGCTCGCAGTGCACAGAAGGTTAGGAACCCTATCCTAGTAGGAAATTGGACCAGCCATTAACATTAAATACATTTAACAACGTGGAAACTACTGTTGAGTGTAATAAAATTAGCTCAACACAACAGAAAGATTTTAATATGCATAAAAACTGACATTTGAAATATTTGATAATGTATGTCAAAGGGCATTTGCTCAAAATGTTGCACTAAATAAACTAGAAAAAACTTTCATTTAAACGTGTCATCTTATCCTTTATTATCACTTATCCGAACTATTTTATAGACGAACCTAATACATTTAATATAAACCAAAAAGCAAATCACAACTAATTGCTGTTGTTGGCAATAGTTCAGGATATGTCTTACATGAAAAAATGGAGAATGAATCACTTTACTAAACACAAAAACCATCTGACGTATATAATCTCCTATTTAAACTTTATACTTTTCAATGGAATATGTTTTATTGACAACGTTCATATAAAAAAATTACAAGTAAGTCTATTCATTAACTACACTTAAGTTAATGTTCTGCCATTAAGCATGTTGGTGAAATTTATTTTTAATCGATTGCAAGTTCCTAGAAAAAAATCTAATTTTCTTTCAACAGTTGACAGTTCGCCAACTTACAAATTATTCAGGAACTTTGCTAAGATATATCGATCGCGTAAACCTTTTTCTTAAACTACATTTAAATGGTTAATTAAATATTTTTTTCTTACACAGATAAAAAAAGAACGAACACTATTTTGGCAGTAATTCAAAGTCGCAAGAAAACTTTGTATATTATATAGATTGCAGGGTTGGTCATGGATTACTGAAGGATTATTATTAACTGATCATAAAACATGTAGACCCAACAAAGATCTTCAAACTGATAAGGAGCGTGTGTCTACTTAAAATTTAGAATAGATACTTAGATGATGTATTGATACGTTTAATGTTAATTAAAAACTGTTCATAATATTATCATAATTATATAGTCATGAAAATGAGGAAACAAAATACATTAACTTTAATTAATACACTCGATTTCATTTCTTTTGCCACTTATTTCTCACTTTTTAAATTTTAGTGATAATATGTCCTGTGACTGTGTAGAGATAGAACAAGTAAAAAGTTGCATATTTTCGAAGTCAAATTGACTGTGCTTGCAACTGGAAACAACATATGCAATAGTTGAAAACCAGGTTAAATAATGCTTTGTAAGTTGTGTAATATGAAAAACGTATGGTGTTTTATATTAGGTATGGTTTATTTAACACGTGTTTATTCTAGATTACAATATGACTATAATTGGAGAATGACTATTATTCAACACATAATCCACTGTTGATGATACAGAACTATATATGAACTGTCCGTAATTCTTATCATTACCGTTTCCCTTATTTTCAAAGGATAGAAATTTTATCATAAAGACACTTACATGTGTATAAATTAGAGTGGTTATTTTATATTGTAATTACAACCCAGCAGGTGTGTGTCACCTTAAACTATGAACATTTTATACACAAAAATCAAAAGGCCACAATGACAATGCAAAGTATGCACCAGTAGTATGAATACATCGATCTCACACAAAATCTTACTGCTAATTTCCTAGAAGTGTTTTCTATCACGTAACTTACAACTTATGTGAACAATATTTTATATATACTATTTACAGCTTAAGTGTACAAGCTGTGTTACATTCTACCGTTTCTGGATACAAGAAACAAAAAATCCCAATTCGAGAAAAAACTAAGACTATCAGAATTACCTTTACAAAATGGTAATAGAACTGACTGTCTCTTTATTGGCTCACCATCTAACATTAAGCTCCTAAAAATGCAGCTGTGTGTCTTGTTCGATTGTTAGTGCCCATATAACATTTTTACTCATATCAGCTGATCCGATGTTCAAGCTCGTCCCATATACGCTAACTCGTATTGAGATGCGGTGATTATGCTGGCCAAGGAAGATTATGAAAGTTTCTGAACCAATTTCTGAGAACACGAGTATGGTGAATTGTTAAATTATGAGCTTATTAGCTTGTCCATTATAGTAGAAATAAAAGGACATTATCACCAACGTTTTGAATTGCACTGAGTATTTATTTGCCCTTCTAAAAAAAAATCAAAAGATTCAATTTTTGCCACAAGAACCCCAACCCTCACCCCCCTCTTTCACACACACACACTATTACACCACTTCAGCAGTTTGACAATCAAAACAACAAAACTAGGGTCAAATGCCAGATGGGGTTTTCTACATATCTTTACTACCAGTAGAGAAAATTTTGAAGAACTAATTAGACCCAATTATACGATTCCCCTTTAATAATCACCGAAGCCATGTTTCTCTGTTTGGATTTCACATAAGTAGTTTCTGGACTGGTTGTGTGATATCTTTTACCAGTTACAGTTGAAGATAGTCGAATCTTAACCACTGTTGCTTGCTAAAGTGAAACAGAATCTGTTGTTTGTTGCACTTTAAAAAGTTTGTGTTGTAAAGTTTTCCCTTGCTTCAGCATTCACGTTTAGCACTAACAATTTATAATGGTTTTTGATTACTATAGTTTACAAACTTAACTAATAGACATCTCCAAACAGTTAGTCATATAAACGATTCTTGATAAAGATACTACAACTAACTGATACCTAGTGTAAAACCCATCGAAATTCAGAGGTAGTCCTACTCTTGGTCATTGTTTGGCATACGAACTACGATATAACTGTATTTCTGTTTATACGACTAAGTAATCACCTAAGAAACCAGAAATAAATGACGTTTTCTAAACTAAACAAAATCCAGATTATGTACATGCGGAGGTTGGGTTTTTAAAATGACCAGTGATCGTCTTACCACGAGCTAAGCCACATGAGAAACATTTTCGTTTGTTATCAGTGTGGTCTCGCTTAGCCTTCTTATATACCCTGGTATGATAAATGTTAAATAAATATTTCAGAATAACAAATAATTATTATAAAAACGACATAAACCTACCTACCTCTTACGGTACAGTTCAGGTCTTACTCATTTGTCTTCGATCAAAAGTAGTTTTTGTGAGTAACCTAATCTACGGGAAGGTTTGGAAAGCTAAGGTTTTGTGTCTAAAGTTCACAACAGAATATGTCAAACAAACTGAAGGTTATAAGGCTGTACTTCTTAAAGAAAAATATATATTTAATTCTAAAACGTAATCTGTGAGAGAGATTGTTTTACAACATTTAGCTTCTATAATCAGTGCCAGCCTTAGCCGCTAAATGGCCCTAGGCAAGAGACAAAGTGTGGGCCCCTCATAGTATTCGACAATAAAAAATTTATAAATAATGATGGTAAAAATATTATTTTCATACTAGCAAACCTATGTCTTCAATGCATAGACTAGTAAAAAACAAACTCACTGGGACCTTGTCCGTACAAAACAGGGCCGTAGGAAGCGGTAAGGCCAGTCAGGCCATGGCCTGACCACTTTTTCATAGCATGTATAGCTACAACTTATGTATTAAAACTTGCTTCTTTTAATTCGATACATTATGCTGTGTGTATGCTGTATCTGTAGTTAAAATGACTCAAGATTCAATCTCATAGCATTAAATTTTCGAAATGTTTCTAGGGGCATGTAAAGCATGCCAGTAGTGTACTTTTCACACATCGTGTGTCACATTGTTTAGCTACGCCAATGACCTGACTATTCCAAAATTGCTTCCTATGGCAATGCTGAATAGCCTTTTATCTGTTGATAACCAGAATATCGCTTTTTTACTCTTCGAAATATTAATTAAGGGAAGACAATTTTGTTTGTTGGTTTGCTTTCTGAATATCACATAAAGCTACTCAGGAATTATATGCGCTAGCCGTCCCTAATTTTGAAGTGATAAAGAAAAAGCACTAGCTAGTCAACACACTCATGGGTTACTCTTTACAAACGAATAGTGGGTTTGGCTGTTAAATTATAACGTCCCCAAGACTGAAAGATGAGCATGTTTGACGACGGTTTTAGATCCTGCGACCTACGGATTGCAAGTCGAGCCTCAACAACCAGGCTCTGCTGGCCATAAGAGAAGACAAATAAAGATTAAGAATTTACTAACTATAGCCATACAAATGTCAACATATCTGTACACATTAAATTTTGAAACGAGCTTACGGGAGCATGAAATAACGTTTACTGACAGAACTGTACAACAGATTGACGTAGCACATTTGTCAATGGGTCAACTGTATGGTTTTGGGGTTTTGCAGTTTCATTATTAAACATCACTCATAAAAATATCCATGCAGGCTCACACGCTAGGAATCACATACAGATGACGTATACTTGACTTACATTAACACTGGTTATGTCTGCAATCTTCATCTCGGCGTAATGCTTTAGCATGCACGTATATATTTTAATGTTTACTTGAGGAAAATGAGTCCAATGAGCTGGTTGGCGGCGTTCTGAGAGCCAAAGATAACGATTATTTATCTTTTGTTGAACAATCCTTTACTCTCACATTGTATGTGTGTGTAATATAGATTTATGTAAATACATAATGTGTTTTAAGAAAATAGTGGTTATCTTAAAACATGCTGATACGAGTCTTTGGTTCACAGAAGAATATTTTCCAGCGCTTTTTTCTAGTAGCGAGAAAATATTTCACAATTTTGTTTGCTAAATTAATGAAAGAGAATTCTGTATACTAGACTGCTTTGTTTTTCATTTGTAGGGTATAACATATTTGCAAGTTCTATTATTTAATGCTTCCAGTTCGACAGCAGCGTGATAAAAATATACAAGTTAAATCATGGAAAATGCTAAGGACGGTCCCGTAGTAATGTTTCATACATAAACACTTAGAAACCACTGAAAAACAAAAATCAGATGCACGACTTTGAACAATTAACTGCAAATCTACATGAAATAAGTCATCAAAAGAGAGTTTGGCATAAATGAGGCATCCAAGCCACAAACAAATACGAATTTGCACAAGCGCTGTTTGTTGGATAAAACAAAACGCCCAGTTCTACAAAAGTACAAGTTTGCACAGGATTTCTAATAAATACTGACTTTCTCCAAGTTTGAAGAAATTTACTACCGATTTTGGTAGTGTCATTGTGGAAAAAAGTGGTTAAATGTCACATTTTTATTCACACGAGTAGGTTAGTTTGAGCATTATTTTAACAAAATAAGGTTTGCATTAAGTTAGTTCTGAACTACATGTTTATTGTGCACTTTTTAATTAAATTGTCGTATATTTCATGGGTAACAAAGATAATAGTGATATGATTTTTTCCCTTTAAATAAAGTGTTTTCATGTAACTTGTAATAAAAGTTTCAAATTATACTACAAGATATAAATTTAAAAACTGGTTAGCAAACTAAGCTAGTTGAATCAAATATCTCAAACAGCATACAGTTTCGTGTCCCCTCTTCTATCCAGTAATTTGAATAGTTCCGTTTAAAAATCATATAATTATTTCTTACAAATAATTCATTAACTAAATCATTCTTGGTCTGACTACTGATATAGTTGCGTAAAGTAAATAATCGTAATTTTTTGTTAGATTAGTCATTTTTTGTGATATTTTGATACTTTTAAATATACCATTCTATATTTTATTTTTTTGATTATTTCGAAATAAGTTAATAGTTTCATTTTATTAAGAAAGTCTACGATAGCCCATCTGCAAACGTGACGTGAGTCACCTATTTAGTACTTAAGAATCTAGGGGTCTGTTTGTTATTGGTTAGTTGGGCACCAACAAGTTAATTTTGCTTGATTGCGAACGCAACGATCACGTGGAAAAAAGATTTGTTGATATCCTCGATCGCTCAGCTAATTTAGATGATAGTGCTTGTCAGGTCAGCCTGGTCATAGCTTTGGACTTGAAAGCATTCGGTTATACCTGACTGGTTGGTGGAGATGAAAGTTTTGTTGAGTAAACAAGTCTTGTGAATAACAGTTTTGTGCTCCTTTTGTGTATTTGTGATTCTGTATATTGTTTATTTGAGGTTATATGTTGACTGGTCTTGTTAATACAGCAGCATTTATTTCATTATTTGTGTAAACTGGTGTAGCTGGGTTCAATACACGTTATCAAGTTATAACGTATATACTCACTGATCAAATACTGTACAACTCAATCGTTACTTATTATGGATCTGCTGCTTTACCACATTTGAAATTACGGTAATTTGTATACAACATTTCACCAAAGCAAAACTGTCAATTGTAAAGTTTCGTGTACCCTAGGATTTATCGTCTAACACACAATGCTTGCAAGAAAGCGTAGCTTAAATGGCGCACTTGAAAATGACAGAATAAGGAAAATTCAAGGGAAGGGGATGAAAACTACCGCAAATATATTGTGGGTCGCGACTAGTATTCTATTATAATAATACTTCATTTCAAGGAATGTAAACAAAAGGTGAATGTAAATGTATTTTATAGACATTTTGTACAACAACATTATAAGAGCTTATCAAAGTTTTTAACCAGGGCTAACGTTAGGTCGTAGAATAATATTATATGTTTATTTATTGATAGTAGTAAGTATGATAAAGTTTAGCCTTAACTAAAGTAAAAATCGTACATAAGTTAGTTTTATTTTATATCTTTATTGAATATAGGCCGTACTTAATAAAGGCTTAAATAATGTTAGGCCTAAGACAAACGGAATTATAGGTTTCGGGATTTATAGAAGCATTTAAAGAAGTACTGCTGCAATAAAGATACTAATTTGACAGAAAATGTTTTGCGGGTCTCTGCTAGTTAATACCAGTTCAGCTTAACTTCTTAATTGATGATGTATATAGTTCTATACAATATTTACTGTGGGCCGTGTACAAAACAGTTAAATAAGTATATCATTTGACTTGCATGTGATATGTGATTGGCACACGATTTCTATTTTGAAAAAAAAATAAAATAAAAATACGCGGTCAAACAAACAAACTCACCACACGTAACTTCATTTAATAAAACTACACACAAAGTAAACAATAAAGTAAAGTAATAGTATTTATAGTATTGTACAGAGTAAGAAACAGTTATGAGCGTTCAGTGTACAACACTATTTTAGAGTTGAAACAAAGAAACTCACAAAAAAGAATAAACCCGTAGTAAAGAAAAAGTAGCTAAAACGTGTTTATAGCAGTCTAACCGAAGCTAAATTATTGTAAAGAATACGTAAAGTTGTAGTGAAGGCAAATTTAGCTGGATATGCAGCAAAGTCTGAATGCTTGTTAACATAGTGATAAGCATATGGTTTTGGACGAATTACGCATGCGTATTTTAGACCTAATTAAGTCGACAAAGTCCATAAAATTTGTATTTAGTGTAGTGTTATTTTTTTAGGTTAAGTGTTATTTGTGTGAAATACTTTGAAAACAAAAAATAACAACTAAAGATGAAATCAATGCCAGTCGTCACGTGATGACAACGACATTGTGCCATCTGTACCATATACTCGTTGCATAAAAAAGTTTGACAAAGCAAAGAACAGGTAAGGCGATTCTGAATTGAAAAGCCAATATGCAATCCCGACACCTGGGGTAAAGGCCTGTCTAACGATATGGGATTTGTAGCGTTCAATCGAGAAACTTGCGAGACAAGTTCCGGACAGACAAGCCAAGCCAAGCGAATTATTTATATAGATTGTTTAGAATTTAGGAACTAAGCTTTTGCTTTTCATATTATATATGTATCTCATTTATGAGAAATGTGAAAATTAGATTAGCTACTGAATACATTATCAATATTTAAAGACTGAAATTTCATGTGAAATAAAAGCTAGATATTTGAGTGTCACCTAAAAGTTTCTACTGTTACACATGTTTGGTTATACTATTGAGTGATAAGTATAATTAAAACTGCATAGGCGACGAAAATATCAAAATTAATTAATAGGTTGAACAATCGCCAAGTTTTTATGTATTTTTTTTAAAGAAGGATGACGTTTGGAGCTAACGCTCTAAGTCAGATCATACAGTTTACAACAAAGGCGCATGTGCAGAATTCATATGTACATAATATTGAAAGCTGACTAAAAAAAGTTACAACCACAACCCTAGTATGGTACACAAGCTTCTGCAATTTTGGTGTTGCTACAATACCACAGCATGATCAATATATTAATGTCAGAATAAAAAAATTCTGAGACAAATATAATTATAGATAATATAACTATTTTATGTGAGTATATTCACTTAAGTAAGGTAACCTGGATGCACATATACTTTCTCACTCTCTCTCTCTCTC
>NW_013665889.1:233214-249127 GCF_000517525.1 Limulus polyphemus
TGCCAGCCAAACTTTGAGCTGATATTTACTGCAGTTAAAACTGGAAGATATAAATTAGCTAGAAAGTCTGTCATCTATCCCAGCAGATTCTCTTCATATAATACAGTTCTGTCATTTTATGCAATGTTTGCTTTGTTTTTGTATATTTGCACAAAGCTAGTCAAGGGCCATCTGCACAAGCCATCCCTAATTGTGAGCTGACAGATTAGAGGTAAGACAGCTACTTAACAGCACCCACCACTATCTCTTGGGCTTCTTTAGCCTGACCAAATAGTGGGATTTGATAATCATCCTTATAATGCACACACGACCTAATAATACAGAGCACAATTTTTTTATTTTCAGTTTTGGGACACAAACATTACATCTGTAGGTCCATAGTCCAGTACACTAATCACTGAGCATGTTCAACCTATTTGTACTGTGATCATCAAAAATAAAACATGATTATAAAAAACCTTTCATGAAGCATATTGTTAATACACCTTAAAATACACAGAACAAAAGTGAAAAAGTAGATGTACATATATTTATCTGTGTAGATTTACCCTAGTTCTCATGCACATCTAAAGAAAAAGTTTAATATTTACCATTATATTATAATATGTAACATACTGATACACATTGTTTGCTTATCCTAACCTATCAGAAACTAACCATACATAAATACCTATTCTAACACAGAACAGAATGACACAGTTATACTAACACCACACAGAAAATAATGCCTGCCTCCCTATCATGTTGAGATAACAGTATGACCAAGTTATGGGAAACCACAAATTCAAGTGTTCTTTATCAGTGCTAAGATATACATTCTACACCACTATACCCATGACACAATTTCTTAAAATGATAGAAAATTCTTAACCTTGTAAAACACAAAATTAAAGCTTGTATTACTAAAATTGTAGTCATGTTGATTTTAGTATTAAATTCAATTTTTGAACTTCAATCTTTCATGTGTAGATTATCCTTACTGTGCAAAAAAAAAAAAAAAATAACTGCTGAGGTTATTCATAGTTTTAACATTTCCATCCTGTATCTCACATCACAAACATGTTTCTTTTTACCATTTATCACACATTTTTGTTGTCTGTACTTTAATTTTCATCACATGGTTTATAACACACCTTTTTGTTTAACATTGAATGCAATAAAATAAAGTACAATGAATAATATTGTTTCCCAATTGTTCCAAAATCTCAGATGACACACTTATACAAAACAAGAAAGTTATCCACATAGAATCACATATTTTCAGGTTGATAATTCAAATAAATATATAATGGAGATTACATGTGATAACAAATATGTTATGTACTATACAATAATAATGTAAAAAGAAAAAGACCACCACCACTTAACATATAAATATTAAGGGTCTCTGATAGATGCATGAATTACTAAGAGAAACAAGGCTCAATAATGAACTTGTGGGTGAATCAAATGCTGTAACTGTCTGATCATGCAACTGTCACTGCACAAAGGCATATGGGCTGCCTTCTCAAGAATGATACAGTAGCAGGTGCTAGCTTGACCATGGATAGAAAAGTGAGCTTGATCATCTACAAGTCAGAGTGAGAAATAACTTATTTATGCATATTACTAGATGGTCCTCTTTGTTTGCAATTTTTAATCTAAGCTGAGGGGATCTTAATGCTGCAGTGGGGTGACTACCATACTGATCAAATGCTTTACTAAAGAAATTTTAACATTCAGAAATAACCTGTTAGAAGCCACTTCCAAAATAAGAATGAAACCTGACATGTCTGATTTTTGTTTTTATTAAAGTTCCAAGTATGCACATTTCACTATGCCATCAGCATTCTTCCACACATCTTTGGGGTTTGAAACACCTTTCTCAAATTCTAACACCTCTTTCGTTCATCAGTCAAATTACCCTATACTAGTTTAAAATACATTTATCATGAATGGTTCACATCTAATATTCCAAACTTCTATATAATTTATCCAGCTCTTCCATGTGAAATGAGGTAGAGCTGAGTATAAAAAAACATAGACAGGCATTCTTCACATATGTACAATACATACTTTGTCTCTCTGTGGATGCACCTCTTCCTAAACGAGTTGGCTGATTCAGACCAAATAGCATGCTAACTTAGTAGTCCAAATTCATATTAAACTTTTACATACATTAAAAAATAAAAAATAATTTATAGAATAACCCCTATATTATTATTGCAATAGCTATTGTAAATAGTTGAGTTTGAACAAAACTCACACCACAAAAAAATTCTTAAAAAAAAGTTAAAGATTGCAAATCAAATTGTTAGTACTTTGGCTTCTTTCCCATAACAACCAAGATATCCAGTAATGAAATATCCAGCTAAAACGGGAGAATAAAGATATTGCTGCCATATCAGTTCCCGCTCTTTTCTGATTCACACCATTTAACTTCCGGTTTGTACTAGGGTTAGAATAAGCGCTTAAGCCTGAATTAGAGAAGTATTTCAAAATTAAAATACTTTTTAGGATATTTCTTACTTCTTCATGTAAAATGTGGTTTTCCATAGAAGAAAAATTCCTTATTACTATTAAACTTAATGCATTAAATGTACCAAATTCATACAGTAAAAATCTTGACCACATCTCTACTATGAAATGGGCATCTTTGAACAAGAAGTGATGTAGTTGGTTTGCCATTTCATGTTTTGTCAAGTTTCTCGATTCGACTACTACACCTCCTCGCTTCCTATCCATTTCTCTTACCTTATAACAATTTTCTTGGAGAATGAACGGTACTGAAAATCCTTACAGAGATTTTGCTCATTTTTAACAAATTTGTGCGTGTTTTCGGCGTTTTCAAGAGACAAAAGAGGGAGGAGTGCATCTCCGTAAAATAACTTGCAAAACTTTTAAGATAAGACATTTAAAGTGCATTACAAGAACTTCAAAAAGAAAACCCATTACCAACCGAGAGTTCACTTTTACTTGTAGACTTGCACTGAATCTATGGAGCTTTCACCAAAGGCAAAGCTGAGTATGCAATTTGCCACTCAAAACAATTTAGCCACATTGCACATGTACTTAATTTACATGAACAAGAAAGCAGCAAATTAACGGTAACAAAATCGAGTTACTCTAGTAGGAGAATAGATAAGCATTGTTTTAATGTAATCATTTCCGTTTTTTTGGTCATGTATACTTTAATCAGAGAAAAAATACGCATGTGCATAAAATCCAATATATCCTATTCTGTAGAATTATATTTTCCAATTTTTGCGCTCAAGAATATTTTGAAATTATTTAGAAAAATAACTAGCTAAACTTGTACAAAATTACGTATTGTGACATTTATAATACCAATATAGTTTCAGAAGATAATTAACAAAATGTATTTTAACATTTTAGTGTGGTTGTAGTTAAAATTTCTGTTATTTTTGTCATATATGCGTAACGTTACAGCAGAACCGTGCAGATGACAGTTTTTTGTTTTTTTTGTAGCACAGTGAAAACACGTCGATCAATTTAGGCGTAATTGCAAACAATTTGTTCTTATCCGTAAAATGAATGTGGACACATCTTACGTTGGAATATTTTAGTTACTCACATACGCAGTAAAAATTTGCAGATGACAATTTTTGTAGCACAGTGAAAACACGCCGATTAATTTAGGCGTAATTTAAAACGAACGTCGGAAATCTCGTTAGCACTAGGTGAATTTTATGTTGAATTTATACAGATGCGTATATACGTTTATATTAGTAATGATCACAAGATCATGGGCTGTTATATTTTGAAAATTAAACAAATTCTTAATCTTATTGATTTATCATTTATCCTTAAAAAAAAAAAATATTTTCAATGAAATGGTAAACTTTAAGATTAGGATGTAGCTTGTAAATAATTACATTATCATTATGTGCCACTGACAGCGTTAATTAATTCCATTTCAGTAAAAGTTAAACTGAAAACAGACAATTGTTTATTATTATACTTTAATAACTGATGTTAACACTGATTAATCCTAGCGTTTTCTTTTCTTTTCTGAATTCCAAGGGCAATATTATTCCGGTTTCTCGATATAGAATATTTTATTTACTGGTTCTTGTAGATTTCAAATAAGCTTGTGAACAAATAAAAAGTAATCAATAAGTACTTTTAGATAATCAAAGAGAGAAATAAACAAATTTTGGCTAATGTAAAAGAAACTATGTCCTAGTAAATTAGTGTTCTTACTTTTTACAGTTCAACTTCAAACAGTACCTAAAGTTATTCGCCTTGTGTACAATCTACAACGCGGAAATCATATTGCCTTACAAGTTACACGAGTGTAAAAATGGAGATATGGCAATTGTTTTTTGGTACTCACGAAGAAATTATACGTTTAATGATTATATATATATATACATACAAATATATACATGCTTGTTTGGCTTAAGAACTAATAACATACATGCAAGTGAAGAATACAGAACTGTTTTAATAAGGTGTTATATTTTTGTTGCAAGATAAGTCTGTATGACATCTGCCATTCAAAGAGAACTTCACGAAAGCCCAGTACGCCGTTCGTCGTTATATGTAAATTATAATACATATTTTCTACTCGACTTTTAATTTACAACTATTATGATCAGGGCATCGCCAGCTGCTCAACGAAATGAAAAACTCGTTAGCTTTCCCACTTCAATCTTCCAAGATACGATAGACAAAAGCTCCTTCTGGTTTATAACCATAGCGTTTAGTTTTTGGGGGTACACGACAGCTGCTGCAGTACAAATCGATCAGAGGCTGGCTTTGCAAAAGATACTAATGCAGGTTCCAGACGACTTTAGTATTTCGCATGTTGCAACTTTCCTGGTATTTCAGTCTATATCATTTTAAAATTGTTCTATACATCAAAAACGAAATCTATAGGATATTAACCTAAGAAACTACTCTACACTATTTCAGAATTCTAATAAATATTCGGATAACACAGGTTTAAGGCTTATCGAGCCTCCTGCAAACCACCATAAGGTTGAAATAGCTAAAGTGTACAGGAATTTCAATAAACATGATCTCACATACATGTACAAGTGAGAGCTATGGATTTTAGCTGGGGGTGGGTGGGTAGAGAGGTATTATCTAAGCCTAGAGTCTGCTCAAATGTATTTGTATAAATTTAAATAGACAATATGATACAAAAAACTAAGAAATAAATTTCATACAGTAACATAATACTCAACTATGTGAATGCACTTTGTATCTTATATATTACTGCTCAGACATACATGCAGTACTGTATACTGTGAAATATAATGATTATAAATACAGCACAAGAATTACAGATCTTACTTAAAATGAAATCTCATACTGCAAAGCAGCATATGTAAAATCCCACAATTCATTACTTTCTGAAATGAATTTTTCCATTTATACATTGTATGTAAAAAAAGCTATATCCACATCAAACATATCAAAAAGTAATGTTTAAATACACCTAATGAATAAACTGCCTGCAGTTAAGTTTGTTTTACTTTTCTGATGGCAAACTATGCTTTTTATGAGCCAAAGGTGAGCTGAAATGACACAAAGAGCTTATAATTTATATATCTGAAGAAAAAAATCCAAAAGTTATTATGCTAATGCTTAAAATATTGTCAAACTATACCTTTTTTGTTGTGTATCATTGAAACAACAAAATATGTCAAAGCAAAGATGCTGTATCTTCCACCCCCAATAGTTCAACTTTAATGAAATAGAATTATGCCCGAAGCTCGTCAAAACACCATGATAATTATATAGAACATAACACATGAAAACCCTTTACCAACAGTGGGCAACTGAAACTGTTGTATGCTTTATGTTATGAAAAAGAACAACTCTAAATACAGATGAAATTACACCCTTGCCATATATATATATATATAAAAGAGATCTATTAACATTGATTTCACTGATTTACCAACAAGAGAGTATGCCATAATGAAAAACAAATTGTAGACTTGAGCACTATATAATGTATTCTGATATTATGTATAATGATTATTTTCAAAATTCACTTATTCATTAAACATTTAAGTAAACTTTTACTTTTAATATTTCTATACATTGACATTTTAAACATGTAGCTCTGTACTTTTAGAAAATAAAGCATAAAATCATTTAATACCTTATGCCTTCATATGTCAAAGTACTTAATACTTCTGTGCTTGAAGCACAAGCTTCATCTTCACATTTTACATCTTTATTCTTTAATTACATGGCATGATTTATTTTCTGGTCAAATAATTACATTCATAATTTCATCAAATAGCTTAACTTGAGATTGTTTATCAACAAAGTTCATCAGCTTTTAAAAAAGGACAAGTCTAACCACTTGTGACTTTTCACAAAGAACAAGGAGGATAAAGTCTTAGATCATGTTACTCTGAACTTTACCGTTCTTATATTTGGTTGTGAAAAGTTCTGGATATTTTTTAATCCTATGTCATCCTTAGATATGACTTTTTGGGAGTCCCGGCCAAGTACTTGTGAAAGTAAGCTATTATTCTAAACCGATCCAAACTCTTTGCTGCACTCACTTCCCCAATAATGATCCTCTACCTACCATTGGGTTATCTGGTTCTGGCAGTGGTGTTTTCACCTCATTAATTCCATCAGTAAATGGTCTGCTGACATCACTTTTGGGTGAAAGATCCTGTTGAAGTTGAGTTATGAGGTATTCCCTTGTAGCTCTTAAATTTCTTGCTCTTGATATGGCAGATGAAAGATGGATTACCTGAGGACCACATGCTACTGCAAAGCTAGCAAATGAAGTAGGTAGACAATCTTTCATTAGTATATCCAAAGATAATAATGGATTGATGAATAAATGACACATGGCTAGCCAGTTTCAAGGTGCTGGCTTGGGTGTAGTTGCTGACTTTTTATGCTGTCAAGTCCTCACCAAGGGTCATTGGTTTATTTGGTAGATCCAGAGTGCTTTCTTGCATCTTGTAGAAGCCAACAAACTTGTACTTACCACTGAACAACAAAAAAAATTGTCCATCATGGTTATAGGGTAAGCTCACTGACTAGTCAGGTTCAAAAAGCAAGAAAGCCAATGATCAAGAAAATGATTTTTATTTATGGCAAATATTAGGATTCAAATTTCCAAGTCAATTCAGCCTTTAACAATTAAGGAGCTCAAGCAATTGACATTGGGTTAAAGGTGGCCTAATTGGTCATTACAAAATTTTTTCTAGGAAATGATCTTAATGGGGATATTTCAAAAACTAGGGCCATTTTTCAAGAATCAGCATAAAAACAAATTATTTTCTCCTAGGACCAATGGGCATGTCAGTCCAGTAGATATCATAAGGCCTTACATAATTTCCAATGTAGCACTACCTACAAGGCTAGCTAGCAACATGTAACCTGCAATTTCTCACTTGGCAAGGTGGAGATTGTGCAATAATCTTTTCCTTTAGTGAAAAATGAACCGCATGCTTATAAATATTTCAATTAAAAAATATAAACCAAACATTCTTGACCATAATTAAGAAAGCACACATTGTGCTGTTCTTGCTAATTATTACAGTCTCTACAAATAAATAGATTTCAACATTCTGGTCATAATGCTTTGATGCTTCCTGTATGTGATGTAATACTGCCATATTTAGTATACATCACATACTAAATGATACACCACTATCAGGAATGGCTACTAACACCAGTAGCTACACTTTCTGCTACTTTAACACAACCTATGTGCCAGAAAACCTACCTTGTTTAAGACTACAAAATTAAATTAAGTAACCACATATGAAATTCAACTGAAGTGGTCTTGTGCATTACAATTTATGCAATTTGGACCACATTTCATGCTGTTAACTGATGCATAGCAAACACAGGAAACAACAGTAAAGAAACACATTTGCAGTTATAGCCAGCTATCAACAGTCATAGTTATGCCATCTACTGTAGTATCACAACACAAAGCCATACTTATAAATACAGTGCATCTCAGGAAGCTTCTCAGATAAGCATATGCTAATTTTTGCAACAAAATTACCTGACTGCTAATAAATCAAAAGTCGAAGTCCTTTCAGCTTCTTGATATATTAGATTGTCCAACAATTATTAAAAATGTACCAATTGTCAGTGTTTTAGTATTATATCTAATAAGCACAAATGTCCTAGTTCTAGTGACCTTGCAAATTTCAGATGGACTTTATCCCAGAAATACACAATTTCACAAAGGTAGCACTGAAAGTTATATTAACCACATTCTTTTATCCATTACTTTATATCTGTATGATCTAACTGTCCTAAATACTGTAATCAAATGGCTAACACAAAACACATTGCAGAATTTTACTTAACAGATTAGAAAGTAAAAGTCCCAACTCCATGCTGGTGTTCTGTAGCTATTTCAACTGCTGACCTCTAACACCATCCTAATAGCCAAAATTGAGTGGACCTCAAGTGACCTGTTCCATTGAATCACTCCTCAAATCAGAAAGTAAGGAAGGGTAGCTACTCCTTTTCTGGCAGTGCACATCTGTAAGTTGTGGTCATAAAATAATCTTAATGGCTGGGTAATTTCAGTGGCAACTTTACTTATTTTGGAGGTTGACCTTGACATGGTGGCTTATCTCCCAAACAGCTGGGATATTCAAAAATTGGTTCATCAGTAACCAGTAAAGTGCCTGTGGCAGTTTTCTCTTTATCAGCCTGGTCAAAATAATATGACTTACAGCTCATATTTTCCACTGACTTATTATCTTCAACTTCTAATCTTTGTCCAACCTGTACACTAGAGATTGAGACATATTAAATAGTTTGAGCTTGTTAGTGTGTTCAACATGCTTTAGCACACCATGTGACCACTGCAGTTTAAAATTAGACAGAGTTATTAGTCTAAGAAAGTGATAAAGACTGATCAACTGTACTACATGTATATTCAACTGAACCTTGGTTTGTCTTTGTCAGATAGAACTAGTACTACAAAGAAATTAAAAAAGTTTATTGTGGAATTCTAATTTTTTTTAAATATTTTATAATATCAACGTCATACCCTGTCTCCAGTATTTTAAATTTCCTTTAATGTCTTATTATAACATCTCTTTTTGATATGTGTTTGCTTTACTCATATGCTGATGCACAAATTAACAGACTTTAAATAATTCAGATCTTAACCACTCCACATACTCCCTTGGACATTGTAGCATGTATGCACTGGGAGATAAGCCATACATCAGATCATGCCCAAATATCAGAAGGTTCAACAAAGTTGTATAATATGCCATAATAAAAAACATATATAACAGCATTCATCTCAGTGAGTTTGGTCAGGATAAAAAAATTCACGACTGTACACTTCATTCAACCAAACCACCAAATCAAGGTGTTCAGCCAAAGTCTGCATCTTTGTTACACCTGAAGCATGTATGACTCTGCAAACAAATGGCCTGATGAAGTTAACTCAACAGTTCATGTGGATTTATAAAGGTGCTCTAAATTATGTTATTCACTGTACAGCTAATTTATTGGTGATCTAATGTGTCAATATGTAAACAAATGAATAAACTTCAACCCATTTGGTTAAGTAAACAATCACAATAAGCACACATCTATTTGCATTATCCATCTCTGGGAGAGGAACAGTAATATCCAGGGCTATTTTATGTGAAGATGTTATAACTCTTAACATAGCTGTTTTTTTTTTCTTTGCAGAATATCCAAGTACAGTGTTTTCATCACCTCTCAATGTCCAATTGCAAATGTGGTCAGAAACACTGCCTTCACCCATTAGCAGTAGCATAAGAAACATCATGATGTCCATCAATTCCTGCATTATACAAAGTTTGAATTGTGCCTTAGAATTCATGGGACCATAACCTGCATCTTGGATCATTTAATGAGATTTATGTGGTTCATAATAGTGGTATAGCACATCATTCTTCACTCACAGTAACTCATACATGTTCTACAGGTTTGTACATGCAAGTTTCATTAATTAATCTGCTTCATCTTGCTGCACAGCAAGTAGACTCAAAGCTATAGTTAATCCTTTAAAATCTTCTGAATTTGTCATTCATGGGTTCCATTAGCTCGTCAAATCATCACTGCAGGCATGCTTCACTCTCACTGCTGCTGCAATGGCTTTTATAGATGCATGGTGTCCAGGATCTGGATACCATTGAATGGATAAACTCTCACTGTCCAACAAAAAGTCTATACACAGTACTCTGTTGCTTCTCTCAAGTGACCACATTGAAAAAGTAGCAACTGCAATTTCTATGAAATTTGTTTCAGTAATAGCAATATCTTATTCAGCTCAAAACACTCAATATTAAGTTTGCTGCTGCAAGCATTAGCAAGTGTTATGATTCACACTGATTACCAGTAGATAGTTAGAGCTACCCATTACCATGGCAGCATTACTTTCCAGAAGTCATGTCCTTCCAGACAGGGTTCTGAACAAAAAAGGAATTGAGCTACTGCTTCAACTGCAGTTGCATGGTCATTGGATGAGGGAGTGTTTATATTCTAGCATGTCACAGGAGAAATGACAGTTTTTCTGGCCAACTGCAATGCAACATCAGAAGGATCAACAACAAGCTATGGCTCCAGCTACTGTGGGAGGTGTAAACTAATGGAGATAAAACTGTATCTTGCCATCAACTGAGGTGGATACAGCAGCTTGCTTCTGTGAAAGGTGTATTTGCTAGCTCCAATCACTCTTAACTGGGTGAGATCAGCCTGTGAAGATCATGGACATGAAGTTCAAGTTTTGATGGACACTGATAATGTCAAAATTTCATTGGATTTTACAATATCTCAGGCTTTCAAAACTCCATTCTGGGAAATAGAAACAAACTAGTATGAACAGGTACAAATCCAACATGCTATGAGTGCTATCTTCACAAAACAAAGGTGATTGTACTGTCTCTGATGTAAATTGATATCTTAAGAATGAAGTTTTTGCCAAAGTTATCAGTCAGTATGGCTCATGGAACAGATGAATTGGTGTATTTTTTGATAAAATACATTGTATGCCAACATGTCAGAACCTATACAAGCATCTGTATGGATGTGGCCTTCAGGCTTAAGATAAAAGCAGCTGCTCATATGCCATTATGAGGCCGCACATGACCTCTTGGTCGGATCAACCCTTAGCACCCTTGTTAGTTCATCTTTATGGCCTACAAGGTTCTCCATTGTTCAACATGGATTTCCAGTTTTTTAGTGAGATGTTTGTTAATCCACCTGACAATAATGCAGTCTTTCTCTCTCTGGTGGATTTCATCCCCTGGTAGATCTCAAGTTATCTCCTAGTCTCTGGTAACTCCAACTAGTTTAGTATCTCAGCATCTATGGTTGATAACAATTTTTGATTCATTCAAGATCACCACAGCCAGTCTCAGGATGTCCAGATGTACTGTCATCATAGCAACAGCTCTGAAGTCTGTCCTCTTCCCTAAGTTTAAGGTAACTATGGGAGAGTGGGTAGATTCTAAGATTCTGGAAGATCAGGGAGTAGAGTAGCAGCCAGGATCTTCCAGAACTTTGGACATACCTGTTGGCATCTTAGTGAAAGACTTTGGGTTTAGGAGAAAACTTTCCATAGACCATACCACATTCTCTTCTCTCAATTTTCATGAGCTTATAAGTTACACTCCTGTATCAATGAATTACAGAATGATATAATAAAGTTTAAATGGAAAACAAAAAGGAAGAATATCTTAATTAAACTCTCCAGTACAACTCCTTGGTCATAGTACTAAAAACGTAACATAATGTGTAGTATCAGGTAAGACTGATGCAGTTATTTCACTGTTAAAACAAACAGAACAACAACGTGGCCCATCATGTATAAGAGGGGGGGAAACCTGATGCAATTGTTTCGCTGTTAAACAAACAAAATACAAAGAACAATAACGTGGGCGACGATGTGTAAAGAAGCCTTCTTAACTTATGGTCAGCTTCTCTACTTTCCCCAAAACAGTAAATGGGAAATGAACTAGTTGGGAGATAAGTTCCCTGGCCCAACATCAAAGCTTAGAAATCGATGTGTTCTAAGGAAAACCAAGTTCCGTATTAAAAAGGATTACTCCACTTATGATGAACGCCAGTGTTTAGTTATTTAAAAAGGGACATAAACGCTTTGTAAACTTACAGATAACATCTGCAGTATCTAAAGCAATATATCATGAACTTACATCAATCCTTGAACATCATTAAAATTACAATGCTAAATTTAACGATAATTATATATATATATATAATTAAACCAAAACACGATCGCATGGAAAGTGAGCAAGAGGAGTTTTGGTTAAAAGAAGTTCAAAGAGTTGTGGCCTAAGTATAGAGTGGGTGAAAATCAATCTAGAGAAAACAAAACAACAACTTTAAATTACCGCATCTGTTAATTGATCTGAAGAAGGTTACCGACAGTGGGCTTTTGTGTTAGGTATATTTTTTATCGTGTTTTAAAAGAGCGCATGAACAGGTATAAAACTGCAGAAGCTGAGTAAAGACCTGTTAAAGAAAGAAAAGTACAGAAATATAATAACATACATCGCCAACGGTTAGTCTGCACTTTCAGTTCACTGACTTTTGTTAAATCTCCATTATGTAATACAGGCACATCCAATTATTCTGTCAATTTTATAGTAATTTGTCAGTAATATCGATCTATTATGTACGAGGATGAACGAAACACTATGTTCGTGTACCAATTTCCACAAATTTGAATTGTATAGTCCTACAAGTTGCAGATATGAGTATATCAAAATATGTTAATTAAAATTATGACACACGCAGTATCTTAAAAGTATGGTAAATTAAAAAAAAGCGAAGAAATCGTAGCCGCTTTCTACAGGTGGTCATTTCTTTATAAAGGGGTAAAGGAAAAACAAGATGAAGTGCAAAGTGTGGACCTAAGTTGAAAAACAAAACTACTTTGATTGGCCAGGTGTTAACATATTTGTTGTTGTGCATTAAAACCACTATTGCTTCCTCTGGTCAATTTACCAATAATATTGTATTCTTATATTCGAGAATAAAGCTTATTCATGATGCAGATGCTACACGTGTGCTTTATGCACAGAAGGTAAGCTCGTAGCGTAGGATTTAACAACAGAGCTTACAGAGTTCCAGCCCCCTAATGGAAAATAACACGTAGCAAAGTAGTCTGTCGACATGGATCTTCACACGCTTAGGCTAACTAATCGATATGACCTCTGGACATCACTCCTAACAACTGTGTAATGGCCACAGGAAGCCATAGTTTTTAAAACTATATAATAACAAGAACTAGTTCTTAAATTACCTACACCACAGCCCTTATATAAACATAAGGGTCGTACCTACATATAGATTCGAAATAGATACCTGTAGAAGATGTGAATGATTTTGGATATGGAGCAGTCCAACATAGGTTGGGGGTGGGGGATTCGCATGAAAAAACAAACAAACAACAACAACAGAATTTTGAGTGGTGTCAAACAGATGAGTAATATATTTTTGCAAACATGGATGTGTCCTTTGTTGGACTGTGTGTGTGTATATATGGTATGTGTTTGAATGAGTGAAGCCTTACTTTGTGGCATAGATAGACATTTTTTTATATGCTAGTATTAAATCAATGGTTACTATAATCAGCATATGGAATACACCAAGAACCGAAATCGCTCCCCGGGAAATCAGATGGATGCCAAGTACAACTTCATACAAATAACAACCGCTGACAACCTAACTACTGCAAAGATGTACAAATACTAATGCAACTAAAATATACGCCATTACTATGTAGAAAATATATCAACTATAGAGGTGGCCTCATTTTCTAGTTCTATATTGCCAAATTTTAAAGTATTAAAATTCGTAAAATCATTTATTCATTCCTTTTAACCAATCGTATATTTGGTTAAATATCATGTATAATACTTGTTATACTAGTAGGTTTTTATACTATACGTAGTTATCTATTTTAGAGTACGCATAGACGCTATTATACGACTACATTTTGTGTGTTGCATGTGAGAGAGAGAGAGATTGTGTCCACATATTCAGTTGCTGAACATGGCCAGGTGGTTAGGGCACTCGACTCGCAATCTGAGGGTCGCGGGTTCGAATCCCCGTCCCACCAAACATGCTCGCTCTTTCAGCCGTGGGTGCGTTATAATGTGACGGTCAATCCCACTATTCGTTAGTAAAAGAGTAGCCCAGGAGTTGGCGGTGGGTGGTGATGACTAGCTGCCTTCCCTCTAGTCTTACACTGCTAAATTAGGGATGGCTAGCGCAGATAGCCCTCGTGTAGCTTTGCGCGAAATTCAAAAACAAACAAACAAAAACAAACAATTAATCGGGAAACTTCAGATATTTGACCACGAACGTTTATAAATTTCGAACATTACAAACCATTTAACTTCAGCAGATTGACATCGGACATTAGTACTTTTACGAAAATATTACCTAACGTCATCGGTGGAAACTCGACCTGTAATCAGCAAGAACTACAGGGCGAGCTAGCTCCCTGTTAAATGAATTATACCTACGTCAATTCGAAATTAACTCGCTCATCGTCAACTCTCGATAAGATATCAAGGAAGTTCCAGACTAGAAAGAATACTTTATATTTCTTGTAAGTTTGTGAAACCTTTGTATATAAATCATTGTTTGTAATAACTATTTGAAACAACTGTTCTGTAAATTTTATTGTTGTTTCTATATTAAAACATATTTGTATTAAAAAAACAAAACTGTGTGTATCAATCTTGTTGGCAAATATCATAAATTAGATACATATCGGCATTTATTTAACTACTGAATTTAAACTATCATTTATCTCTGTTTCAAACCATTCGAAATTGTAAGACGTAACATAATACAATGGAAACTATATGATGCAGAGCTATTATCAAGATGCACATCTGTGGGATAGAGCATGACCGGATGTGATGCGGTATGGATTGTAACAATGTGGAGGTTCCAAAATTTTTTTAATATAATGTGCTCAACTTCTTAATGTATTATTATATTATTCGATTATAAAAGTGCATGTATATGCAGGCCAATCTCTAAGACAGTTGACCAAAATCTTGAGAAGTACAGATTTTTTTGTTTAAAAAACATTGTTACGTCTCTGGTCGTTTGTTAATTTCCCATATAATTTCTTTCGGATGAAACTTTAGCGATACAAGTCCTTTCTTAAATAAAACTAGTTTATTCTTTCTCAATACAACTTTGCAATACACTTAATTTCCACAGTCACTTTAACTTAAACACACGCTAGAATTCACAACGATTCACGCACTTTACTTACAGCTTGACTCGATTATCTGTCTCTATATCTCTCTGTCTGCAATTATTCAATTATCTATACCGTCACTTTATTGGGCCGGCTTATATACTATAAGAGGTTTCTCGATCTTTCTAGAACTCCAGCGCATGCTCCCAGCGTCGCGCGACTTCCGCTGTCGTAACAACATTAACAAATAACATTTACATGTGTGTGTGTGTATGTGTAACTCACTAGCCTGAAAAACAAGGTCTCATTTCCTTTTTACTCGTTCTCTTGCACAACCAGTATACATAAGCACCCACAGAAATATTTCGGGGGGGGGGGGGAATGATGTATGCAGAAGATTAGCTTTTACAGTGTAAGTCTAACAGACTAAACGAATATGTGTTATATGTGCTGAAACGTATAGTTTTAACAAAGATTATTTAAAATATTTAATTTTAACTACAATGTTAACTTTACATCATAATACGTGCATTTTGTGTGTGTGAAAAGTAAGGGGGTAAATGCCCACTCTTGCCCCTTCCTTCGGGCGCTTACGTCAGTATATATATAATATAAACAACGTAACCGACCTTGTAACAACTCTCGATGTCTTGTATTATTCATATGTTCTAGCCCCCCTGTGGCACAGCGGTATGTCTGCGAAATTACAACGCTAGAATCCGGGTT
>NW_013665889.1:250113-251991 GCF_000517525.1 Limulus polyphemus
CTGCCTTCTCTCTAGTCTTACACTGTTAAATTAGGGACGGCTAGCGCAGATAGCCCTCGTGTAGCTTTGCGCGAAATTCAAACCAAACAAACAGATGCTGAATGATATGACGGTACTTGCTGCTGTATTTTGACCATTCAGTAAGAAGTATTAAATCCTACATAAATCGCTAGGGTATACTCCTACTTTAATACTTTGAAAAATAATATGGTGTTGACGTTTCAGATCTCAAGCACAATCGGAACCGAATATCTTCACACATTATGTCGGGAAAGTGTCATAATAGGAAATGACGCAATAAAGAAAATTACTTCTCGAAGAGGAACATTAACCAAATTATTGAATCATTTTCAAAATTTCAATTTCAGCAGTTTAAGAACAACACAGTTTCAGAGTTCAGTACTTTGGACTTAATCATAATAAACATGATATAGAAATAAACATTCTACTGTACATCTTTTTAAACAAATTGATTTAAACACCATATCTGTCCCAAAACAGATATTACGACAGTAAATATATGGCCTACTAAGAAGTATTTTGAAATTTTAATTACTCACTCAATCTTAACGAAAATAATTTTAATGCCACAAGAATGGCATATCAAAGACAACAACCCCCCCCCCCCCAAATGCAGGTATAAATTAATTTGTGAAGACCACAAGAAATATGTTTGCTGTTTCAGAAACTACAGAGTTTGTTTGGAAAGTGGGATTTCTTTTAAGCGTTTGTACAACTTTGTGATATTACAACTATAGTATGCATTGGTCAAGAAAAGTTATTTAAAAACGTTAAACGATTTTCTTGTAAATGTTCACAAAGAGAAGACGAATGCATGATTAAACGGCTAAACGCGCAGCAACATGATATGAGGTGAACAACACATTTAGCTAATTAATAAGGAATAATAAATATAGATTAGTTTACAATTACATGATTTACGTTTGAACTTGATAAATTATAAATTTGGTCAAATTACACATTATTGATCAAATACAAACTTTTCAATCGCTTATTGTTCTTGAAGTAAATTAAACATTCCAACTTGTGAGGTTCTCCCAAGCTTATTTTAGAATATCATACCTGCATAAATAAATATTCTTCCTCAAAAAAGTTAATTACTCATTTGTCGGCCTCAAGTGATCACAATATTGTGTGCGATAACTTCTTTTGTTGTATATTTGTTTGTTTGAGAAAGCCAAAGAAAGAGCCACTTTCAGTGTGTCATACAGACACTTAGCAGAGGTGTTTTATTTTAATACATTTTAGGGAACTTGTATTAGAAAATTTGCATTCTGGAACTGAATAATAAATATCTCAGGAATTGTAATAAACTTTTCAGAAGCCACTTTAAAGAACTGGTGTTTAAAGGCTTTGACGTGATATTCCTTTGACCAATTTTCAACTTCTAATCTTTCACGAAGTCAAGCAAACTCAAAAACGTATCAGATTTTGAGGAAATATGTCATTCAAGGTCAGCAACTCTTGGGAAGGTCATTTCAGCAGAGCAGGAAACGTTTTTACTGTTATTGTACGATGATAAATACGATAAGTAATAGGAGTAAACTGAAAGTTTTTTTGTGTTGTTCTAATGCACGTTTCAAAATTATACTAATGGACTACATAAACTTTTATTACGCTTTTCTGGTGCTTCCTTTACTAATTAGTATGAACAACTATATAAATGTATACACAACTTTTTATCACCAAGATTGTGTCTTATCAAGAAAATGCACATCTTAACTGTAAAATAAAAACATTAATGTTAATTATTCTTCAAATTTTTACAATTATGCAGGTTAAATTGTGATAAGCAAACTCCCCAAAGCTTTTGCAAATATATATATATATATATATATATATATATATATATATATA
>NW_013665889.1:252001-253839 GCF_000517525.1 Limulus polyphemus
CATGAGCCCCCCGCTAGAAACCGGACAGAGCACTGATAGTCCCTTGTGTAGCTTTGTGCGTAATTACAAAAAACAAACTTGAAGTGTGTCTGAATATCATGTTCACTGCACAGCTATTTTAGGGATTGTGGGTTAGCAACAAATCGATCACAAAATCGTAATAGTTTTCCAAACATCTATTAGTGAAAGCAAAGTTGTCATATTCACTGCCGACATGGGCTTTCGCTAAAAGCAGGGCTCATCAGGCCGGCTACATAGTATTGGTCTAGGTGCTATATAAAAACGCGCAAAAATAATTAATGCCCAAAACAAATTTCAAACCTATATAGTTACTTCATTGTCTCCTGGTTGCTGAGAACTATCACCCACTTACACATTATGTTAAGTTCTCATTTCGTAATTGTATACTTATTAATGTATGTGTACATATTTCTAGTAAGTCCCAGTTAGATAAAAAACCTTATGGTATGGATTATACAAATACCCAAAGGAAAATGAAACTTCAAAGTTGCCTTGGAATAAAAATTCCAGTTACCAAGTATATTAGGTCAATGGATAAAATCTGACGATACTTATGTCCTCTCTTTTAGACTAGATTTTATGATGATGATGATGATGAAAAGAAATTGTCTGGTTCTCATCGAAATAAGATCATGTAGATTTATTAAGATTTGAAAACTGCATCGTGAAACTAAAGGAATTAATACTGTTCAAATTCATACAGTTTCACAAACAGTCGTAAAGTAATCAGTTTACAGTGTAACCCTTATCTCAGTTGTTCGCTTTTGTGTTGGTAAGTTAATCGCTTATAAACGATTTTTGTACACTCTCGTTTTGAATCACGAAGAAATCTGAGATTGTGTAACAAGACTGGTTACAACATATGACAAAATATTCCATTTTAAATATCATTTAATAGGCATTTTTTTCTACAACTACCGACTATAGTGTAAAACTAATGTATTTTCTATTGTCAATGAAAGATCCAAATTATACATAGCCACATCCTAAAATTGTAAAATATTTGTGGTTTATCATGGAATAAAATTTCCTTTTATCTAAAAGTTTTTGAATTTTACAGCACGTATCAACTTGCTTAAGCTTTTCTTAAATATAACAGTCTAACATTTTCTTAGCGTTTGCCAAAACACTTCAAATTCCAACATAAATTACAAGTATCAATTCCGTTAAAGTGACCATAATAGAGATTTCAAATAACTTCTCATAACAGTGTATATTTAATATTTAAGATTTTCAATTGTTAATTATAAAGTAATAGATGCAGATTGTACAAACACTTCTGTATTTAATTTCGTTGCTTTTTAACATTCTTTGATCCCTTCTTGTAATGGTATTGACTAATAACTCTTATACAAATCGCCCTTCTGCCTAAAGAGATAATGATCTCTTTCGAGCTCTGCCGGTTCAATTTGCAAGTATATCAAAATATGTATTAAAATATTGCCACTTTATATTCTACATTCTTTAAAACCAACACTGCAACGGAAATTGTAGTGTTAGTTTTAACATGGTCCTCAACGGCCAAGGGGTGTAAAGACACTAAAACTTGTTGAATATTAAAAGGGTGGTTTGGGGCGTATCTTTTCGAGACAAGTTTTCGTTTGTTAATTGATAATTTTTTAATGAAATACAGCATCTTCAAGAGTCCATACTAGCTAGTACGAAGGTATACCAGCGCCCCCCAGTAGCGCAGCGGTATGTCTATGGACTTACAATACTAGAATCCAAGTTTCGATACCCGTGGTGGGCAGAGCACAGATAGCCCATTGTGTAGCTTTGTGCTTAATAATAATTACAAACAAACAGGTATACCAGCT
>NW_013665889.1:254565-264220 GCF_000517525.1 Limulus polyphemus
GCCCTTTAAGAGAATGCGGCACATGGTGACGTGAGACAATACTTTACACATCTCATGCTGAAACTGTTGCTTTGATTGTGCTCGCCATTGCTGTCGTTGCCACAACTCTGACCCTTTGTTGCATACACTGGTAATACAACGGGTGGATGTTGTTTATAATGACAGTCTGTATTACGATTATCAGGGGTCCCATTCAATCAAATCGAGGAAAAGGCTACTATCTTTAGAAGCTGGTAGAAAGCACCAGTTGGGTAGATGATGCAATACTTATTATGTGACGCATGTGCAAAGAGCATCATGTCTGCACAATTTTGTGAGATAATCTGTTGATGGAAATGCTACCTGGTCAACCAGTTTATCGCAAAATTAATATTCGACTGTATACTGAAATTGCTCTTATTCATATTTCTAACTGCATTGCTTGTATACTATTTATTTTGTAATTTCCATTTAAATTACGAAGCACCTCCGATTCAACAATCAATGGGTACTGTAATATTCTCCTCCCAGAGATTTTGTGCTGAAGGAAAAGAAGAAAAATAAACTTCACAGTACTGGTCTCATTTCGTCAATGCAGTGATGCACGTAACAGCAAAGTCTTAATATTTATATAATGTACATTATGTGTTATGCCAGGAAACTACCAGGTGGTAATTATTTGTTAGTTTCAAAATTACTATCTTGTAAATGTAAATATACGTTAAAAATTATTGTATACTACCTCATGCACAAGGCTAAAATTTATATGAAACATCATACAAAATGTATATAGTACGTATAAAATTTTCTTGTTTGAAGATAGGCATACGTTTTGAATACAAAAAGTGAAGAGATCCAAGAATATAAATATGATGTTAAATGCGCTTTATAACGAACAGACAATTTAGAAATACATGTAGAAGAATGCTTCATACTTTCATTCCAGTTGTGATAACTTCACATTATTTTTGTCAGATGAATTTGGTATAATTACTGGTATTTATTCTGAATAAACTTTTGAAACACGACAACACACAGTAAATTTTAACATTTTTCGGTAACATTATTTCGATCGCTTTAGAGTGAAGATAATAGCAAAATTCTATATTATACAGTGTACAATAAAAAAACAAAAATCAAAACTTATTTACTGAACGTTAAGAATTACTGTATAGCAATCTGAAGTATATTTCATTATCAGTTCATCATGTACAAAAACTGTGTGGCACCTCAATGGCTCAGCGATAAATCCAATGGTTTATAACGCTAAAAACAGAGTTTCTATACCCGTGGTGAGCAGAGTATAGATAGTCCATTATGTAGTTTTGTGCTTAACAACAAACAAACAAGCACAAAAAAAACAACAACGAAAACGGCGATTTTGGTATTTAAACAAATACATCTTAAAACTATCATGAGTGCAAACTTTCCACATTCCCAAATAACCAAATAAGTAATGAGATTATTGAATAAAATTGCAGTTAAAATATCAGGGTTTTGTAAACTTTTATTATCTAATATACGAAATGAGCTAGCCATCATAAATATATTTATTATGTTTAATTTTTTTAAAAGGATAATGCAATCTTCATACTTTGGAAAAATAGCAAAATTATAGTTTTAAAACTGTATATATAAAAAAAATGTATAACAAGGCTAAGAATGTACAAGTATACGAAGTGTATTCTCTTATTTATTGAAGCTGCTTAGTTTTAGGCAATCACGATTACAAGGCACTTTTGAAGGTATAGAGTACAAATACTCTGTTTAACTTGTTTTACATTTTTGTATATAATTACCTGACCTTGACTATGATCAAACCAACTAAATTAATTACATTTTATTTTAATTCAAATTAGATTACTGCCATATAACTTGTTATAATAATGAAAATCGGGTTATTGCAAACACATTCAACTATATTTAAGCATTTCTCTGGTTTGCTTTATCTTATAAGCTTCGAACTTTAATCTGTTCAAAATATATTAAAATTCTCAGTTTTCTGAGGTTTATTTTTTAACATGACTTTATAGATTTATTAACCCTCGTTTTAAGGGTTAATTTACATTATTCTTGATTGTCTGTTTTAGTGTTAACTGCAACAACTCTAAGGCTTTTCCATCGTATATATAGCGAAAACAGTATCGATGCAAATAAAACCATGTTTGGACTACTTTCCACTACATGATTCAAATGTCAAATTAAAAGCTAAGACTAACTAGGTGAATAACAATGCTAGCTTGGCAGTTGAAACTGAAAGACAGAAGGTAAAGCTACTACAAGCTATAGTACTTTTGAATTTGCTATATTATCAAAAAATGTTATTCAGAAAACTCAGTGGAGTGAATCTTCCTTATAGTAGCATGAGTTGAATCAATATTTAGTGTGGTTGTCAAACACATATATACAATTGTCCCTATGAAGATGAAACTATACAAGAGTAAGCATTTTCCCAATGAAAAACATTTATGGAGTAGCAGTTATTTATGGGGAAAATCAATTTACAGTTTCTAAAAGTCAAGAGTGTAAAATGTAACAATTCTTTCCTTCAAACCCTGTGCTAGGCGTAGCCTAGTGCTTAGCATAGTCGGACTAAGAGTGGCTGTTGATTATCTGTCTTCCCTTTAGTACCATCAGTTCAACATTAGACCACGATGCCAGGCAGTCCATTGTATAGCTTTGGATGAAAATGTTAAAAAAAAAACAAACAAGCAAATCCTTCAAGTGTTTGTGTGTATGTGTGTGTGTATATATATATATATATGTAGTGAAATTATATGTATGCACATGTAACACTAGATCAGTAATGTTCTGCAAAACACTATGAGAGATAAAGAAACAATGAGACTCAACCCAATACTAAACTGTTTAAGATCTATCAATTACCAGATATTTCAAGTATTTAACGGTTTTATTCTCTTCTTCTGGTACTGCACCTGTTTTACCTTTTTTTCTACCCTTCAAAGTCCCTTTGAATAACCACATTTGTTTTCAAATGTTTTTAATATTTTTACCCAAACATCATATATAAGTAAATGTGTATGCCCATTTGATCAAGAGGATCAAAGCTATTGATATGTTCCTATGTGGGAGCACTGGAGTTTACCTTGCTATAAGCGTTATGCACATCAGTAACAAGTACACTAACTAAATGTATAGGGTGTTCCAGAATCCTGGACCCATAGGGAAAAATACACAACTTATTCTTAATTTACTTATTATTCAAACTGTATGCCATTAACAGCTATACACATATCTTGATATACTGTGCCATCAGGATATTTTCTTTCCTGAAATACGTACAACTGACATTAGGAATGTGATTAACTTTAAGAATATAATGTCTATTTTCCTGATGGGTCTAGACTTCTGAGACACCCTGTATAGCTTTTTGTAAATGTGTTTTGCTATAAATTATACGAAGGATGTCAATCAGTGAGCCTAACTTTGACATTTTTGTCAAATCATAATTTTTATAGAAATTAAGAAATTGATAAAAACATAAGGTATGAAAAACTTCTCTTACATGATTAAAATGATATCAATAACTAATGTCAGAACATAAAAGATGCTGACAGCCAGAATGCAACACATTTCCTAAGAACATACAGTGAACTTGATAATATTTAATGCCTAATCTTTAATCCCACATATGCTAAAAATCGATAGAGCAGACTTTTAAAGCTTAATAATGATACTCGATACACCTAATTATACATCTTGAACTTCTTGCCTAAATGCTTAGGCTTTGTTTAAAAATCGTTTACTTATCATGTAAAAGATTTAATTCAAAATATTATTTTATGTGTAAGTCTTAATTGTGTATGTATGTGTCAAAGGTAGTCCTAATATCGAAAACCTAATAGTACGAGTTTTGAAAGTAGAATAGGCTACTCATGTAATAAAATTTTACTTTTTACATCAGTTGGGCATTTTCATTTGTGCAATTTATTCATAATGTGATAACAATTTATAAAACCAGAAAAAATCTAACAAAGATGTTTGATCTACAAAGCGATAAATTTCATCTTCAACCCAAATACATTTGATTGAAGAACACTAATACATCAATGAATGCTTAATTTTTCTTTTGGCCTCTGTTTAGTTCCATCTAACCAATGCTAGCTAAGAATATAAATTTTTTTAGCCTATGATGTGCAAAAGTATGCACAAACTTAACAGCAAGAATTTGTAAATTCAATCTAAGAAACATCAAAGATTGCTTATTGGCAAGTTGAGGACAAGTAAAACATGAAAACAATTTCTTGAAGATCTTATTGGCACCCCTCCTATAGTGTCTTATACAGCTGAGTTATTAATTTCCATTGGGCTACTATACTCCATCTATATTCCTACAACACGTAATTTCATAGGCTTACCTGCAATACTGGATATAATATAGCAACATATACGGTACATACAGTACGTATGAATTTCAATCACACTGCTAATGAGGTTTGCTGCCATATTACATAAACATTTCACAAACTATATTAATAAAAGTTCATATGAGTGTGCAGAGAGCTCATAACAAGGAATGCAGGCATATTACATCAATTATAAATCATGAGAGAATTAGCAGTCCTTGTATTTATAAGCATTGTGTATATATATGTATTACGAACACAAAATGCATTTGTACATCTTATTCTCCAAATTCATACATACACACATATACAATTTTCACTTTCCACTCTTGAAATAGAGCGTGTAAAATGTGAGGTTACGAAATATAATTAACCTTATGTTTTTTTTTATTCTCACAGCATGTTCACAAAGCGTGTTGGTTATTACGATCAAGAATGTTCTTAAGTCAGTAAGAGGAAAATACATGGATCAATTAACTGTTTTCTATTTTCTATTATCATCCTTAAAAAGTTAGACTCTGAATAATTCGATATCCTATGTAAAATAATTCTGCACTCAATTGATATGATTATTTATTTTGAATTTTTGAAAGTGAACCATAGCCTGCCTTATTTTTTTGGATAGGGCACTCTTAAGTGATGCAAGAACTTATAAATGTGCACTTCTACCTGAAATACAGAATTTCCTATTTGCTAATAGATAAATAAAAAATTTCCAAAGAGTATACATGCACTGTATGTTTGTGTAAAGAACACTAAATGTTTAATGTGTTAAATACATCTTTGAAACATACCAATCAATAAGAAAACCTGAATTAAAATGTTTAGCTATAACTATATTAGGATTTGACATGAAAGACAGTCTGTGCATGGCTAATTAAAATACTACATCAATAATATCTTTATACCTAACTCTGTCATCAGACAGGCGGTAGCACTGCCTATGCAGGGATGGCTCGGATTGTTCATCGAAATGGTATTTTAAATATCTCCTCAATAAGTCATCAGAACTTTACAGCTCCCTAGTGGCAAAGCAATATATATGCGGACTTATACTGCTAGAAACCGGGTTTCGATACCTGTGGTGGGCAGAGCACAGATAGCCCTTTATATAGCTTTGTGCTTAACTACAAAACAATCAATCCTTTTAATAACAAATGTAATGACTGAGTCACAAGTTATGGGAATATCTGTAAATGTCATAGCAAAAAGTTTGAATTTCCTGTTCTTCTTTCTTCTGCTTCTTTTTTATTACATGATAACTCAAAACCCAAAACAATGGTGTCAACCAAACTCACTGAGGTGACATAGTTTCAAACGAAGTATCCACTTTTATAAGTATTATTAACTAGTATTAGTTTTTTAAAAAATTTTAATTCTAGTGTAAAGATGTTATCATTACCCCTTGAAGTTAGCTTTTTTACATTTATTTGTTGTTCCTTTAAAACGCTTAAGTACAAGGTGAAACAGGAATTACCAGCCAATACCAGATAAACAATAAATACTACACTTGGAACCTCACTGTATTTAGAACTTGATTATAAATACAACCTTCCTATATCTATTGAAACACTGCATTGAAAAACAACAGCAAATGAACAAGTAAAGAAAACACTTTTTCAAAAAAAGAAGTAAATGTAGGAATGGCTAATATCAATCCTGCAAAAACAATGCAAACAAGGTAGAAGGGATGAGATATGCATCATCCCTACATACTAACAGGCAAAAATTAGCATATAGCAATATATATATAAAAACTATTCAATCACAATTGACTTTAAATTGTCCTATTTTTGTCTTTTAACTTTCTTCTATACTGTGTGCCTGTGCAAATGCCATCCATACTATCTTGTTCGCATTGTTTTCGGAGGATTGATATTACTTCCTGTTTTGAAAAGTTTCTTCTGTACTTGTGAATACAGGATTCAACCATAGACTGGGCAAGATCCAAGTAATTGAAATTCCTTCATTTGCAACGTTTCAAATCATTATTAAATCTTAATTTGCCAACTTACTACATTTTGATATTAATTTTACTTAACTCTAAAATGCCAGCGTGGTTAGTTTAGTATAAAGGTTTAACTTGTATGTTGTCAACGTGACCCCACGTTGGTTAAAATTGTTTGACCGTCACACTTGTGGCGCACCCACGGCACCAGAATGTGTTTATGTGGTAATGGACTACAAACCACAAACCATCAGATACGTAGTCTGAGCACACTGACCATTAGCCTACGCCCGATCAACATGCTTAGATGACCATAATTGTTTAATGGCACACAAACACACACCATACAGCTTATCAGCCCTGATGTAATATGAGATGAAATGTATATTATATATACATGTGTATAAAGGTGATATTATATATAATATTATTTCATGAATAGCTATGGTTAAGGGTCAAGACATAGAAAATGAAGACTGAAAGAAACAAACTTGCTTTATGTACCATATGAAATATGATTTCATTGTAAACAATTACTAGATATCTTTGTTTATCCTAATCATGATGAAACACGCAAAAAAGCTGCATTTCCACGCAACATAGGAGTATTTTCAAAGATCTACAAAAAATGGTAAACGATATGCAAGTTATAGGTTTCATGGTTTTAAAGGCTTGAAAATGGGTTTCTCTGTTCAAAGAAATATACACATGCAGAGCATAAGATAGCTTGAAATAATTACGGCATTAAGCAACATGTGTGGTCAGAAACTCATAACTTCAGAATATTCCACATGCAAATTAAAAGAGGCATCAAAAGCCATGAAATGTTGCCTTATACTAGAGGTAGAGAGAGAATTCCAGTTGTCATGCTGGTTACCGAATATACTCATGATGACATAACAAACTTACAGACCCGCTGAAGAAAAATTAATGTTGCTTCACCTTCTTTAATTTATTCTTTATGCCAACTCTAATGAGTGGTTGGAGGCTCCAAAGAAATGCAAGTATTTGAAATCAGAAACAGCTTCAGGCTCATTTCTTACAGCCAATATGTAGAAAACAGCTCACCTGCACTCATTTCTGAGTATAATTCTTCATTATATTAAGCATGCACACTACATTTTAAGCATTTTAGTAAAACACTGTCAAGCAATAAGATTGTTTGCACTTACCAAAGTTTAGTAAATTCGAACTGAAGTTGTAAAATCTATCACTTATACCAAGTATATTCTGAGTATGGCTGATGCTTGCTGGACCGTGAGTATGAGGGTCCACCCTTATGGACCGTAACAGGAAAAAAAAAAATTTTAAGCACTCTGGATAAATTATAAGTGATTAAATCACATTAGTTGGACAGACAAGAGTAGCCATGACAGTGGGATATGTTAACTAGCTGCCTTCTCTCTAGCATATCAGTTCAAAATTAGGGACGGATAGCTCTTTTGCAGATTTGCGCAAATATCCAAAAACAAACATAACAAATACAGCAAATGAACTCATACTTGTACAGAGTATTTGATAATGTAATAAACTTATTATTTTCACCATTTCAAACCCCACAAGCCAAGATATTGAACTTTGCTGCCATAATTTGAAATTGTGCTTCTTAAGTCACCAACCATAGTATGACAAAAGGAGCTCAATGCTTTAGCTATTATGACTATCTTTATTTTAGTAATTGCATATTCACTCATGTTTTGTGAGCTTTATATACCCAAATCTTGGATGTAGAACAAAATGGACAAAGAAATTGGCAGAAGCTTAAATATAAAGGTCACTAAAATATATATATATATATATACATTTTAAAGAAATAGCTCTCTACTTTGAAAGTTTCACCATGTCCTATAGCATATTGGTGAGAAATGAATGCTTCATACCTTTTTAGTTGCTCACGAATATTACATATACAATGTCCTAAAATAATATATTCATAGTTTGGTACATTATATTAAAACAACTTTGAATAAGCAAAATAATAAGTCATGCTACAATCACAGTCGATGTAAAGTCGTGATAGAACATATCAGAACAACATTTTAATATGGTTTGGTGATAAGTAGGTAGTGTGATTTCACTGAAAATTAATGGTTTTTGAGAAGAATATATAAAAGTCCTTTCCAACACAATATATTCAGACACTTACATCATAATGATATATTTAGATCGATGGTTTGGAATTTCAAAGATGGGCATATACCATGTACTTAATGGAACTGAAAACAAAGGAATATGGATCAACTTATGATACAAGAACCATCTGGAAAGAGACACCAAGTTGTACACAAACCCTAATAAGCAAAGTTCAGCATATTGTGACAAGTGAGAATCCAGGAATACGAAAGTCAGTGGTAAAATTAGTTGTGGCTCGGGCAACAATACGTAACATAATCAAGAAACAACTACCTCTAGAATTGATATCAACAGCAACTTTCCATTTAACCATCACATATGTCAACCTGCCGGAGAATGAAACGAGTATTCATGCTATTCCGTATGAAGACTTGTTGGTCAAGTAGCTGGGTGTACCATCTATGGATTTTTACATGATCAGACAGTTGAAATGGATTCTTGGAACTGTCATCCACGTACACTAGATGGATTATGGAAATCATGCAAGAAGGAACATTGTGTTTTGTATATGACAGCCATGTCATGAAGTCTTTGACAATGGGAAAATACTACATGGCTATTGTCAAGATGAACAGTCACCTTTTGTATACCTGTTCTCAATGTTCAAAAAGTGAATTCTGATTAATATTTTTACATTAGCAAAGCAATTGCAGTATTCTAAAATTTGGAAAATTCCATGATTTCCAGGTCAATTACTACTGGATTTGAGTAAAATAATCACTTACCTAAAACATCCAAACTGCATTACAGGGTCTTTGTCATTGCAGCAATTTTAACTTGTGCACTAAGCCAATAATGTACAGTGACTTGTATTGTTTACTTGTGTCAAAGAGGTATCAGAAACACCATGTAATTTGATTTAAAATGTTACAAAATATTAGAATTGCAAGTTTTATCAATTCCACTTCTCATCAGTGACCCTGGACACTACCACCAATGAAATATCAGACCAAACCAAGCCTTTATAGTAGTGAGATATAGGCTTGGTTTGGTCCAATATTTCATTGGTGGTAGTGTCCAGGGTCACTGATGAGGAGCGAAATTAACGAAACTAGTCTGGCTCACAGACACACCCCCAATGAGAGAATAGACCTTTCCAAGCTGTTACTAGTTGTTAAACAAATGTTCAAACAACTTTATTCAATTATGTACCAGCTGCCCAGTGTCGGCTAACAATAGGAAGAATTAAATTATGGTGGAATGCTACAAGTTTTTCAAATACCTATAG
>NW_013665889.1:264230-278622 GCF_000517525.1 Limulus polyphemus
ATAGGTTTCTTTTTTGTGAGTGTAAAACACTTAAATACACCATTTTAATTTGTTTTCTGTTTTTACTATAATTCCCGAGACTGGTACAGTGGTGAGGTGTGATACAACAGACTTTAAGTAGAACTGACCTAGAATTTACAGATATATTTTTACCTGATTTCTCCTAGATTTTACCTGTGTAAATGTTAGAGATCTCTAATAGAATAACAGAGATTCATTTTGGACTTAAACAGGATTTATGTAACTCCTAAAAAAGAACTCTTATCAAAGTTCTCACTTTTGATTATTAGTAACAGTTTTTGTATTTTTGTGTAGTTTTACTTTTCAAGAACTTCTCAAATTATGTTATAACTTTAAAATTAACTTTCATTTCGTTTTTATGGACGTGTTTTGGCTTTCACCAATAGTGTACAAGTTGCCCCACAGGATAGTGAAACATAGGTTTTTATTTAATATGCACAGTATCATTGTTACTTAGTAAGGTTAAGGTGAGAGTTTACTCATTGTTTTAACTTTTTCTTAGGGGATATTATCTGTTTTTGATTATTTTCTTTATATGCTAGCATAAGTCACAGGGGAAGAACACACACACTAGCAAGAGCATATTATTTAATAAAGTCTTCGTCTATTTGCTAGCCACACATGCACACACCTTATTTTTGTTTTTTGATACACATATGAACACACGATCACTTGCCATGTATAATAATCTGTTGTTTTCTTAATCTGTCAAAGTCTCAATTAAAGATTGGTTTCTTGTGTAAATCTGTGTATCTTGTCTAATTCTATGTGAACAAACCATCACACCAGTTGGGATATACACCAACATACGAGATCGACGAATCTTCTATTTTTGCGGGGCCCAGACCTTTCTGCTTTGCCAAAAAATCCAAAACATTGAATCTACAAAACTGCAAGCACTATAAAACGCTGAGAACTTAACATTATATTTTGTTGACACCATTCTGAAACTACGTCAAATATGTCTGCAACTAGCATGTCTCAAAAGGCAGCCTATTTCTTGGATAACTTAGTGTTTATGATGATTTGCGAACAAGGGTATATATGAATATGCCCAGCAATTATTCATATATCACAAAATGTCATACAATATTTTCATGCTTTGAGTAACGATGCACTTTATACTAAAACGCATGCTCTTTTCTGAAGAGCACGTGATTCACGCGATTTTATTAAACTTTTGCATAAAAAAAAGAAATATAATACTGTTGTGAAATGCGCACCACGCCTGACGCCGCTTTTGAAGTACAGCAGTAAGACAATATACCCTTGTGTTAAATATCAAAGCCATTTCAATTTCGTAATACCAAGTTTACTGTCTGACTGCTCTGATGCATACATATTGCCTCGGTTTATAACGTCGGCATATAAACCAAAAAAAAAACAAAAAAACACTAAAAATTCTGTTTTTCACAATAACCTTAATTAACATCTGTGTTTAACATAATACGGTCTAGTAAGTAAAAACATGGTAAATTTATGGAAATAACCACAAATAAATAATAAGTAGAGATACATTGGAAATGGAAAGTTAAATTACTATTTATAACAAAACAGGAAAAAAGTTTGTTTGTTTGGTTTTTGAATTTCGCGAAAAGCTACACGAGGGCTATTTGCGCTAGCCGTCCCTAATTTAGCAGTGTAAGATTACAGCGATGGCAACTAGTCATCACCACCCACTGCCAACTCTTTTACCAACGAATAGTGGGATTAACCGTCACATTATAACGCCCCCACGGCTGAAGGGGCGAGCATGTTTGGTGCGACGGATATTCGAACCCGCGACCCTTAGATTGGAAATCGAGCGCCCTAACCACCTGGCCACAGGAAAAAAGAACTTAAACTTGAAACTGATCTACAAGACGCGCAATATGAATTAAATTATTAACATACTGTTACATTTGAGTAGTTCTTTTAGTTTGTTTCCGCAAGAACCAAAAATGAATTCCATATCCTAGCAAGATAGTATTTTCAGACAATTTTCTAGAAACTGTGAAAGGTACACAGTTAAGATGAATTGTATTCAGAAATATAACACTTAAATTGGATGAGTAGAAATGGTAGATCTGTGCAGTGATTTTTTTAACATGAGTTTGCGAGCTATATTTTATGCTTCAGTAAGTCTAGAATTTGCAAATAAAACTATTTTAATAAAAAGTCTGTCAAAATGTTTGAAGGTATAATAGTTCCGATTACTGTAATATTCAAAATAAAGAATCCCATGGCAGCACTGACAATGTATGAGAAGTAACTTATACCACAACTCAATTTACATCTGATAAAAAAAATTCTGGGGCGTCTTTTAGGTTTCTTCTAACTCGTCGTGCATCTCCAGCCTTACAATATGTTACTTTTTGTGCACTGCTCTTCTGCTGTTTTTTATGTTATTATTATTATTCCCCCGACCTTTCCTAAAAGACGAAAATGTTGGCACAATCTAATATTTCTGTAGCTCCCAATTACTTGATAAGCTATGACGTTACATTTGGCTTAATTTGGTTATTTGAGACCTTATACGAATGCGTAATTCATTATAATATCCCCTTTAATCGAACTACAGATCTACATGGTAGTTCAATAAAATATGAGACATGTATCATGTTGTACAGTTTTCATGATAAAAATATACTATTTTTTGGGTAATGGAAACGATAATATTTCGAATGAATGAATATAATATGGACTTGCACACAAAAGTTTTAGCTTAAACCTATTTTACGTTTAATACAATTGAAGTGGAATATAATCCTGAAGGTTTTATTTTCTTTGTTCGAGAAAATGCATTAAAAAATCAGATTAGAAGGTTATTAAAAAGGGGCACAGCATATGATCGACATGAAAGCTGACCTACTTTTCCGCTATATATATTTTTTACCTTTATACCTCATTTGAGTCATCTGTCACGTGTATACTGCCCCCCCCCCCCAAGACAAGTTTTATATTCATAATGTTAAATATGTTAGTCTACTGTTATGGTAAAAAATGTTTTATAAAGGGATAATTACTGTGTAGTATCATACATACAGAAATGCATAATTTTGCATCTGTTGAATTGGTTGTAGTACTAAAACTGCTCAACATCACAGAAATTATCTAATCTTAACTAATATGACATACAAAACTTAAATTTACAGAAAGTAATCGTTTGAGAAAATTATAAAACTAAAAAAGCCTACCGGATTATTTTCTAAAAGAAGTTTTATACAATCCTGTATTGTAAGGATATAGTGTAAAGTATAGATTAAAAAGAATATTCTTGCTCAATGGTAACGCATCATGTATATGCGTGTGTCCCCCTTCTCTTAGATGCCTCCAAGACTTAAGTGGTGTAAACAAGGCATGAGAGTACTTGCACTTCACAAAATCCGACGTCACCATTAGGTCATCTCGCCCGTGACCCGCGCTTTCAGATAGTGTAAACACATAAGTTAAATGATAAAATATGTGTGTGTGTGTGTGTAATACTTATAAAGATAACCAATATACTGGTTATGATTTATTACTTCTCTGTGTTCTCTTTAAGTCTACATGTGCGTTATGAATGATCCTGTCCACTAATGGTGAAGCGAGAAGTATACTGAGTACTCAGAACTACAAAAATGATGGTTTTTGCAAGTTGAAAATGTAATTTTACAACTTAACTTTTTAATAGATGATTATAAAAACGATTCTTAAAGTTCATATGATCAAACAAAATAATACTGGACATAAGACAAGAGCCAATTTGACTATCTACTCATAAACAAAAGTATGCATTGTGATAACATTTTGAAATAACACCGAACAAACGTTACAAAAATTAGGGTAACTTTATTCAAGATGACACCTTGTTTACTCTCTTAAAGAACAAGCTTAACAGTAATAATCAGAAAAGACAATGAACCCTAAAATATACAGTGTTCACGGAGTTCTTTAACATGAACATGGTATACAAGTATAACAATAAATAATAAACATATAATAAATAACTATGCTAAGCTTTTCCATCTTCCATGCTTAAGCACCAGTTTTTGTTAGTCACTCATTATCATTCTTACTTAATTCAAACAGTAGTTTCATGATGACAGAAATAACTGATAAACTTGTTCATCACAGAACTCTCCCATATGCCATGCTTATATATCAGCACATTCATTTTTTAAATATTCTGTTAGCATCTATTTAATAATGATCACAAATTTAAAGTTTCAGACCATACAGCTATTGATGAAAGTAAAAAAAATAAATAAAAAATAAGCAAAGGACTTAACAAAGTTATTAAGGTCTGTGTTTAAGTTCCTGTGGAAAGTCAAGTAATAAAGGAAAAGAAATCCAACATTATAATTTAATGGTTGACTACAATTTATATTTGCAGCTTTCCCCTTTGATTTAGCAGTAAATTTGAGCGTTTTTAACACAAGAATTTGAGGTTTGATCCATCCAAAAGACATATTACAGATAACCCATTGTTCAGCTTTGCAATTAAAAACAAGAAAAAACTTTTGGAAGGATGTTAGGGGAAGTGATCCTTGTGTAATTAAGCTTGATATTTTGCTACATGTTGAGATCAAGAAACATTAAGTTTTAGTTCCTAATTTATAAAAAAGCTGTAAGACAAGATTAATCATTAGTGATTTGAATAAATAGCTAAAAAAGTGATGTGGGTCAGATCCAGAACTTTTCTTTTGAAATAATTTGCTTTTAATTTCAAATAGACATGTTCCAAAAATGAAGAACATGGCAAGAGATAGACCAAATCTAATTGGCTTACTAAATCTGAGAGATAAGATTGAAGATTTTCAAAACTGAGAAAAGCTAGGGGTTTGGTTAAAAAAGGCAATTATAAAATCAACAAGTTTTTAAGGCTATGAGATGGTTGAATAAATGTTCCCATCTATTTTTAAAAGACGTGATGTTAGAAATGTTTTTAACCCTGATCATTTTATGGGATATAATGGAATTAACCTGAATTTGTAGGTATTAAACTTTTGAGATTAAAAACAATTAAAGAATAAGGACTATAAAATATTTGTCTCAGTGTTTCAAAGGATGTTAAATCAAAACATGAATTTGGAAGCCTATCTCTTTCATTTTTAGTTGATTGAAAGACAGTTGCAGGATTGAAGAATTGCTAATGTAACCCTTATTTTTAAAGAGTTGTAAAGAGTCACCCTGAAATTTATAGGCCAGTTCTTTCCTTTTGGAAAACAATTCTAGAGAGTATGATAAAAGAAGCTTTCAAAATCATTCTATAGAATAGCATCGTAAAATAAATTTCACTTTAAGAATTTGATAATTTATTTTTGTGAATGTTACTTGTTATTTGGATAACAGTGTGTGAGAACTGTATATTTAAGACTTTCAAAAATCTTTTGATAAGGTGTTACACAGAAGATTTGCAAAACAAAAAACATCAATGAGGGTTGAGGAAAGAATAGTTGACTGGATTGAAGGGTGGCTGGATGAGAGAATGTATAGAATCCAGTTGACCAAGACCTTTGTTAACTATAGTGACAAGCATCAAGAATCAATGTTTGGGAATATGTTTCTTTTTTGTTTACATTAATGATATTAAACTATTGGATATTTCTAGCGACATTAAGGATACTGAGGTACTATAGAATGACTCTGATCAGTTGGCAAATGACTTTTAACCACAGTATGAGAAAGCCAAGGTATTTGAATTATTATTATTATTATTTGGATCACACAATTGATATAAATAGGAACCCATTCAACATAAAAGAAAATTATCTTGGTAATAGCATATGTAGAAGACAAGTCTCTCAAGCCATCCAAGAAGCACTGTTACTAGTAATAGGTAATAGATTTTTAGGTAGATATTTATGACAAATTCATTACAAATCAAAAGAGGTAACTATCTCTTTATACAAATCGCTAGTTAAGCTTCACTTGGAGTATTGTGTAAAATTTTGGTCTATTTATTTAAGAAAGGATATTGACATATTGGACAGGGTTCAAAGAAGGGGTACCAAGATGTTTCCAGGGATGGAATTATCTTTTAAGAGATACAGTAAGAGTTCTTAACTTATTTTTCCTTGATCTGATGTTATTAAAGTGTACAACATTATATAGGGGAATAGATAGGATAAAGGCCTCAGATTTCTTTGTTGTGCTGAATTTTGAAACTATACAATGAGAGGACATAAGATCTGAAGAAAAAAAACAGGTTAGGCTGAAGTGTGCTTAGTATGTTAGTTAGCTTCTGAAATGAGTTGTCACAGAAGAGACATGTATAAAAGGGGAATCAATAGTTTTCTCAAAAATACAGGGTGGGTTTTGTTTTCTTTTTCTTAGGAGATGAGTGTATAGGGACAGTCTTAAAAAGGACAAATAGTTCCTTGTGGTCCATATGTTTTGCTAACCATTGAATAAGTAAAGCAGTAAGTAACCAATGGTCTTATATTTTACTTACTTTAAATTTTATTACCTTCAATAATCTCACTTTACTCCCTAAAATGTTAAAAAAGTATTTGACTATAAATACTTCTATCTTTCTTTTTGAAAAAAAAGAGCAAGAATTTACTAGTTCCACTTACAATTCATCAGTATTTATGATATACAGAATTAAAACAGGCACATATTTAAATACCAAATTAGTTGAAACAAACTGAAGGTTGACAGTTTAAGTATATTTTAGTATACAGCATGAAATGTTTATTAGATTTTCCTTTCAAAAATTATAAGAGCTTTAGAAAATATTTAGTGTGTATAAATGTTTCTGCTATGAAAATATACTCTCTTAAACAATGTCTGACTGATATGGTTAGCTAACTTTACATATACAGAAGTATTGAATTACTACCCAACCCCAAAAGTCACCAACCACAATAACAAACATGTGGTGTTTAATGTACACTTGTATGTGCATTTTTTGTTGTTGGAACTTTTATTCAGTTGAATGAACAACCATGAAGAGGTTGATATAAATTATCATATATATGTGTACACAAGTTTCCATTGTAATGTTCCATTAATTTCAGACACTATTAATTATATATTGTTTTCCTATGGTTGCAAATACAGTATAATCTCACTCAAATACTGTGTAAGTTGCTACTTACTTCAAGCTTCTGTCTAAAAGTATATGCTACAGTTTGAGAGAATTGTTAATTTTGTGATAAAAAGTTGTAAAATGAACCATAAGAAAATCAATTTAATGGCATTTATACAAAGGTTTCTATCAATATCAAAACTAGAAGTTATGCTTTGTACAAAAAAAAAGAATTTACACTGCAAAAAAACTAAAATATATGATTTTATAGTTTGAAACAACTAAATATTTTAATTCAATGACAAGGTTCATTGGAGCATTTATTCTTGAAATTCAAATGGGTTGAGAAGTAAAACAAAATTGATTTTTAGGTATATAGTTCCTTAATCATGTTTTCCATATTTGTATAATACAAAAATGAATGAGAATATGAATTCTTAATATTCATAAAATATAAAGGCTTATAAACAAAGTAAAGCATCAACTAGCATAGAAGTATTTTAGTGTATATGTTATCACATGCTTACATTACCATAAAGTAAGGAGGATCAAACCAACACCACCATGATCAAAATATTTATAGAAATTTAAGATTTCTTCACAAGTTGTGCATTGTACACACAAGAGCACAATATTTTTACAATATACTATATTTTCAAGTGGATGAGGCACCCATTTCGTAAAAGGTTTTGACATTCAGACAGGCTACTTCTGTTTTTAGAGAATCAAGGCTTAACTGTTAGATACAACAGATAGTGTTTCTATAGACCATCTTCTACATACTTGCCCACTTGAAACATTAATTATGCACATCTTACACATTCGTCACACCCTTCAGTATGATCTATTCAATGATTCATGGCATTCAAGTTTACTAGACCGAACCACTGTAGTTTTATTTTAGAAGGGTTTCATTAAATGTGTGTCTATAAACCTACATTGCATTCTTTGAATGATCTCAAACACAGCATTAAAGCCACCAAAACTACAGAAATGATGAAGCGTAATGCAGAGGATATAACTTTTCACTATTGCATGTTATCTATAGGGTAGCAGTTTTTTAACAGGATGTGCTTTATTGAAATTACCAAAAGTGACTGGCAGTTAACTTAATGTTTGCAAAATATTTTCAATATCAACACTATAGTTTACATAATTACATATTCTTTGTTAATCTGTATATATACTTTCAGACTTACCTCTATATTTATTAACACTTACTGCTTTACCTGATACCTAAAACTGTTTATTTTCTGTATTTCAAGATAACACTGGTTAAATCTAAGAACAATAATGGTTCATATTTGCAGTATAGAAAATCTGATTTTCAAACATTTAATGAGTTATTTTTTTTTATAATAAATTTCAACTACTACTTTATATTTGCAAAAACAAATATCCTAGTTGAGAACAGTTGTAAAAGAAAAACAAAAGTCCACATAACTGGACTCATAATCAACTTTGCCACTGTCACAACAAATTCATGTACCAAATACTGGTTTGATAAGTAGAAACAATATAACACAGTTTTAAACGTTTAAATAGTGTACATTATGACAACTATTAAGAACAGATGTATAATGATAAAGTTGTTATTCTTTAAATGACTGAAAAAACTCTCAACCTTTGTCAAACTGAAGAAAAACAAGATATACTAGTTGCTCTAACTCCTTAGAAATATAATGGCTGGAGACGGCTTAAATGGGTAATAAAGAAAAACTTTAATTTTAAATGACAGCAAATGTACAACGTTTCGACAAGGTTTTGTCATCATCAGGTCCTTAGAAATATGTTGTCGTTTTTCTCTTCTTGTTTTAAGACATTCTCGACGCTATAACTTTAAGTAATTTTTATTTTTTTAGAAACATTTTTGAGCGTCTGGGCCATCTAAAATCAACCCAATATGGCAAAATATGATGAGGTCGAGTTTTCCCTCGTCATACACTACAACAAACACCCACTTCCTTCGTACTCTCCCATGTTGAAAAACGCAAAGCCTCGGCATATTGCACTCAGCCTCGCACTTTCTGCAGTAGATGGACATTTAATTCGTGCGTGATAACTGAGAAACAGCGCAAGGTTGAATATATCACATACTAAAATGAATTCAATACGGATTTTGTATATATATATATATATATAGTATTAAAAAAAAGAAATATATCCCCATAAAAATAAAAAAGAACAATGATACAATAGTTAATCTGTACACTTCCCGCTTTTTAAAACACGGAATGGAAAAGAGAACGATTACATGATATAAAACATTTTAATTTTTAATGATAACAATCAGCAATAAAATATTTATACCAAAAAAAGCCAGGTTTACAGGGGATTTCTCTCCACTTTAAACAAACAAATATCTTTCTTAATATACACCTAGTTTAAAGAATGTAGTCGTTATCGAACAAAAAAGTTTGCAATACAACAATTCATTGTTTTGTTATTTCTACAATATGCATTTATGTAAATATAAGTGAGTTTTGGTTTGAACTCGTGGAATACAACAAAAAAGTCATATCCAAATCAATTTGACGATTTATATTTCTTTTAAACACCAGCGTCATTGTGCATGTTGAATGTTCTTCAATAAATGCCAAAACATTTTCCTCAAATATATCTCTGGTTCAAACACGAAAACCTAAAACTAAATAATCGTAGTTAATACCTAGACCTTATTTTTTGCTAGAGGAGGTACAGACTGTCTGAGTTTTGTAATAAAAAAGGTATACTTAATTGTCATTCACAAATGTTTAATTTTACCACAGACAACACAAATCTACAGCTTGAATTGCTTGTTTATATGCACATCCTACGTGGTACAACAAATAAAATATTCATCTAGCCTTGCAAACCACATCAAAATAACTAGTCTGATAAGTGGGACATTCACCCTTACCTTGCTATGATAAACAAGTTACTTGCATTTATTTATACTTTTATTAAACCACCCTTTCCTTGTCAGTAACACTATATACATATATTCACCAAGATGAAAACATTTAATTTAAAACTCAGATTACACACTTGAATTTATACGATAATGTATTATTTTTTACACATACTTCATACAACCAAGTGCTTACATAACTGCGGCCTCATTACAAATGAAACTTCGTTATAACCACACGTATTTAGAAAAGTTTTTATACTCCTTAGTCCAGGTCCTAAAAAAGTTCAAGTCTTCAACTGCCTTTACAGTGTGAAAAATGGTTCGACCCAGTTGGGTGGTTAGGGGAAGTCAAGGAAAACATCTAACTTACTCGTTAATGAAATTTCATGGAGCAGTTGTATTTAGCAAAGCTTGACACATTAATTCATGAGACACAAATGTTGATGTAATACTTCGAAACTGTTGAATAGCGGCTTAAGGTAAAATAAAATTGTCTGACTGTACACGTAGAAAGAAAAAACAACAAAGCGCAAACTAAAATGCACATTGTAAAAAAATTAACAACGTTGACATCTAAAGCGAGTACAAATAGTTTTCACTATATTATTTACGAAACAATGCCTTAAAGTTTCATCACATTCCATTTTGGAACTCTGTATCATATATATTTCTACGTTTCGCTGTTTTCCTCCAGGCAATGATCTGAATTATCAGTTATGGCAAAACTCCTATTATATAATAACACAGTGATTAATAACAATTAAATTCGTGCTATTTCTCCGCTTCTTATAGTCTCAGACAGTTATGAAAGTGGACTCATAATTCGAGTTATTAAAATACACAGATCAGAGTGGGGATTTTACGTCTATGTTTATACTTCATTTTCAAGTTTAAAGTTGCAATAACGACTATTGACTTCAAGTTCTCCAGACTACATAATGATTGTAATAACAGTATATTTTTTATTAAACCTAATACGGTCGAACTGTATGGTAAATATATATATATATATATACAATTTTCACCAGATAGGGGGGCGAAGGTAGCCTGGAGGGGTCACCTGTTTTAACCTCTCGCACCATCATACAACAATGTGTTGTTTGTCAGTCAGTCAGTCAGTAGACACTAAAATGCCGTCACATAAGGGACGCTTAACGTTGCAATTTGTACTGTCGTGACGTCAGTAAAACGTGTGCATGCCATGAATCACGAAGCGAATTGTGCACTCTGTAGGCTACAATACAGTATGCCATATGAACTTCAAAAGCAAGAAATAAAAATATTTGTTACTCTTAGTTTTGGTTTTATTTACGCTTGAAACAGAACACCTTCGGGGACCCTGTGGAAATGGAAGTAAATCTGGTATTAGTTACGTGATGCATCGAACAGTATATTGCTTTGCTTGCACATTTCTTTTTACGAACAAATTCTTACAGCAAAAATTTTGCTTCTTATATTCTCACAGAATACTGAACATCTGCGTAATTCTAAAACATTCATTAAACACGTTCTAGGCTACTGCTGTTGTAAACTTTATTTTTTCTGTGTCAGATCTTCCGAGAAACCACGAGGTATCTATTCTAAAATAGAAGCGTTTCCTGTAAATTGACATATCAAGCAATTCCACACGCACAAATCATTACCGTCTCATGCACAGAGCACAGAAGGAAATCACTGCCAATACGATTAATCTGTAATGACTAATCAAGTTAATAATAAGGTCTCTGGCGTCACCCCAGAAAACAACAACAACAAAAAACAGAAAAATGCGATGACAGACCTACGGTAGTTTGAAAGAATTAGTGCTATATCTTATTACGCCAAGTAAAAAAAAAGATACATGTTTAGCGTCCTCACCACTTCCTTTTTTCAGCCGCCTTTCCCTACGTTATTTGGCGATTTTCTCCTTTTTTTTGAACTACCGTTTTTCGACTATACAAAGAAGACTTCTGAATAAAAAAAATTGTCATAACTTCTGTATAGCTTTTATGAAAAAATGAAACAAAGAAGATTTTGTTTGACATGGACCCTTTGGAAACAAGCAACAATCAAAAAAAAAAGGTGCAAACTTTCTTTAAAAGATCTTTAAAAAAAAAGACCTCCTCCTCCATTTTTTTCAAAAACTCCGGACGCTAAATATGTTTTTACTTTGCCTTATTCATTAATTTGTCCAATGAAACCTTAACCAATTAAAATTAATTTTTGTTTTCCCCTATTTTCTCAAATTCAGAAACGATAATTCTAAACTGCAAAAGAATTGAACAGTTTTAATTTTTCACCTATTTTTACAGGTTTATAAATTTATTACCTTTAATAACCTAAGGTAAATTTAAAATATGTAATACTAATAGTTCAGTGAATGAGCAATACTTAATACAACTAATGTGTTTAAACCTCTGATTATGAACAACTAGAAGTATATGGATTTTTCTATCTCCAGTTCTTTATTTCTGTTTGGGTTATCAAAAGTGTATTTTTATTATAATTTTCTCTTAAACTATATTACAATTAGATTTTGTTATATATCGTAATAATGCATTAGAATATTAAGTAAACATTTCTTAATGATTAACGCTTTATGTCCCATTTCTCAGTTTTGCTACATTGTATCAGACCGTTTATTACATACGTAGACACACACATTCTCTTTATTAATACTTAATAATGTGCCAAAGTGTTGTAATGTGCGTGCTTAAACATGTAAAGAACATTTTTGGACAAAATATTTTTTAACAAAGGGTGGTTTTGCCCACACCACCCTTTATACATCATTTACATATGATATATTATTCAGTTACAAATCTCTATATTAAAATTAACTAATAATTATTATAAGTTAGCAAGTTGTGAAACTTAAGTTAGACTACTAAGTGATATTGATAATACTATGGTATTAGAAATAGAATAATCACATAACTGTTAATGCTGTATATGGATGGTGAGTAATAGTAATACTACACTAGTCAGTAATATTAGTAATAATAATAATAATAAAGACTGATCTACTTTATCTTGCACCATGTCGTCATTTTGAAACAAAGAAAAGAACTATATGCTCCCGCGCTTCTTGTTCTTCTTACGGTACTGTGACCTTATCGATAATAAAAAAACAAAAAATAGCGCAAGGTTTTCTTGTTCTTATGTTAGTACTACATACCTGGCCTTTGCTTGGTGTTTCATCTTTTGCTGTTGCAAGACCACTCGAATTACACACCAATATATAAAGTACAAAGACAACTAGATACTGCGATCTATGCCACATTCCCAATGAATTTTCTTCAACACTTGAATTTTTATGTATTTACAAATAAGTGTTCAATTCACGCCAAAAAATAACACTCTTTCATACTACGTGATAGAAGTTCAACATTACTGCTTCTTGGAATTGCAGCATCAAAGAATGGGGACTACTTTACGGGTACTGATATGTAATTATCTCAGTGTTGTACGTCAGTGTCCAATCACAGCTAGCTATTACTCCTACTAGTCTCGCCATCTTGTGATGTTTTTAGTAACTCATGACTGAGCAAAGGGTAAGTTGGAACTTGGAAGGTTAACGATAATTCGATATAATCTCAATATTTATTGCCACTTCCTTTAAACTTCATACGCTAATATATCAACATTTTAACATACTTGCAGGGTAGTCAATATTCTTGATTAATAAGCCCGCTAATTTAGTGAATCTACAGAATTGTATCGCAATCAGCATTGTTAAGGATAAACAAAATGTTAGAATGGGGGAATGATCCTTGAGGGATGACAAAGGAAGGCTCATATCTGATGATTATGAGATGGTTGGGTTATCAAAGTTTGCTTTTTCTTCAGTTTTTACTAACGAAGATTTAAGCAGTATTCCACATCTTGAATATTTGATAGATGGAAACAAGATTGAACGAGATGAGCGGAAGTCACGTGACCTGCTAGCGCATGCGTGACTGAGTTTCTCAAATTATCAGGGAACTCCTCGAATTTTTGAGTAGCCTCTTTGGTAGTATATAAGCCTGGCAAGAAAAGCCAGCGAGATTGAATGTATTATAAAGTAAATAGTAGTCACGGTGAGTTTCGGGTAATTTACGTTTCTGTTTCGAGCTAGTGTATGTTTTGTACTCGTAGAGAGCGAAATATTCGAGATTGTGAATCGCTGTGATTTATAGCGTGTATTATAAAAGTGGTTAAGTTTAAAGTGATGAGAAACGTCCTGACTGTGTACTAAACGTTTGAATCGAGAAAGAATAAACTGGTTTAATCAAGAAAGGACTTGTATCGCTGAAGTTCCTCGGAAAGAATTTCTACTAAAAATTAACAAACAAGCAGATACGTAACAGATTGGTGTCAGAGAGTGGGATGGAAAAGAAAAAAAAGATGGAAACGAGAAGTGGCAAATCAAACTACAACTTAGCAGATTTGATGGCAGCAATACAAGAACAGCAAAAGAACAGAAGAATGAGAAAATAACAAGAAGAGAGACTACATCAGTGGTT
>NW_013665889.1:279550-280509 GCF_000517525.1 Limulus polyphemus
TTCTGAGGGATCAGTTTGTGGACAGTCCACAACTGAAGATACAAGTAAAGCAAGTACACTCCTCTACTATGAGGATGCAATGGCCATAGCTCTTGAATTTGAATCTTATGTTAGGTCCAGCACAGAGGTACCAATGTTGGTACAGTCATCAGGATTCAAGGCCAGAAAAGGGCAGCTATCAGAGAAGTTTGAGGGACTTTGCTGGCACTGTAACAAACCTGGACACAAGAGAGCTCAATGCTGGCAACTTCAACACAGGAAAGATGCCATGGCAGGAAAAGCTGCTACCCAGAAAGGTTGTTGGAACTGTGGAGAGCAAGGACATATGAGAAGCCAGTGTAAGAAGAATACTACCAATAAGTCAGCCTCAAGGAGACCAGCAGCAGTTGGTGTTGAGGGATGCCCACCAACTCCCATTGTGAAAGTCCCAACAGCTAAATGTAAAATGGCAAGCTCACATAGTGTGACAGGACATTATGCAAGGTTGTGGGGACCAGTGTGGGTAACTATTGAGCTCATGGGCATAAAGGACAGATACAAAGTATACTTGGTCGACATTGAAGACCCATAAAATGACGTTTGAGAACAACAAAGGCCAAATTCTGTTAAGTGTTGCTGCATCCATTGATTTGCATGTCACAGCACTTAAGTCAACTACAATACCCCTTATATCAAAGAAGATAATTTGGGATAGAATAAAATAACATCCCAAAGGAAGCCTGATGCTTGAAGAAGCAGTGGAAGACCCATCCAGGCCAGCAGACGTGAAGATTGGAAGGTCACTTGTGCCAGGTCATCAAGTAGTACCCATAACAGTGGCTAATTTCTCTAAATGTGAGCATACACTTAAGGAAGGGGCATTGTTGGGTGTGTGCCAGGAGGTAGAGCTAGTCAATGGTAAGACAAGAAATACAACCATAAAGAAAGGACATTCTCTCCCAGAACATTTTACTGACCTC
>NW_013665889.1:280726-287748 GCF_000517525.1 Limulus polyphemus
CGGCTGCTCAAACCTTGTAGAGCACAGAATAAACACAGGCAATCACCGTCCAATGAAGACCCCTCTGGGGAGAATAGCTCCGGCAAAGCGACAAGAGATGGAGAAGGTCACGGATGGCCTAATTAAGGGAGGGGTAGTCCCTGGTCAGCTCCCGTCATGTTAGTCCAAAAGAAGGATGGGACCCAATGTTGCTGTGTGGACTTCAGGGCTCTTAACAGTATAACCAAAAAGGACTCATACCCACTGCGAAGAATTGATGATACTCTCGATGCCCTAAGTGGAACCAGGTGGTTTTCATCTCTAGATTGAAAGTTGGGTTTCCATCAAGTGAAAATGGCTGAAGCAGATAAACCTAAGACTGCATTTAGTTACGGGCAATGTCTCTGGCAATACTGTGTGATGCCATTCGGACTTAGCAATGCTCCAGCAACATTTGAGAGGCTGATGGAAAGAGTACTGGAAGGCCTACAATGGAGGATAGCCCTAGTGTACCTGGATGATGTCACTGTGTTTGCAACAACGTTTGATCAGGAAATGTCCCAGCTAGAGGAAGTATTCAAGCATTTGAAAGCAGCAAACCTCAAACTCCATCCCAAGAAATGCCACTTGTTCCAGAAAGAGGTGCTTTACTTGGGTCACATTGTAAGTGAGCATGGTGTGCAAACTGATCCTGACAAGATGAAAGCAGTGTGTGATTGGCCAACACCAGACAATCTGGGAGAGTTAAGAAGTTTCTTGGGACTCTGTACCTGTTACCGGTAGTTTGTGAAGGACTTTGCAACTATAGCTTCTCCACTACATGATTTGACCAAAAAAGGCCAGAAGTTTGAATGGACAGTTTCTTGCCAGCACATTTTCAAGACATTGAAAGAAAAATTGGACTCAGCTCCACTTTTAAAGCTTCCAAATCCCTCACAGCCATACATACTGGATTGTGATGCTAGTGATGTCGGAATTGGAGGAATGTTGTCTCAGAAAGTGGGTGAAAACGAACATGTGGTGGCCTACTTCAGTAGGGTTCTAAGTCGACCAGAGAGGAACTACTGTGTAACATGGAAGGAACTCCTTGCTATAGTAAAGAGTCTGACATATTTCCATCCTTACCTCTATGGGGCCAGGTTTACCATCAGGACAGGTCATGCTGCATTACACTGATTAAGATCATTAAATAACCCATAGGGACAACTGACACGTTGGATTGGAAAGATAGACCAGTATAATTATGATATTGAATACAGAGAAGGAAAATCTCATGGAAATGCCGATAGACTGAGCCGAAGACCCTGCAAAAATGACTGCAGAAATTTCTGCAAAAGAGAGGTTGAACTAACCTGGTGTCATCAAGCTGAAGTCAAAGTGACTGAAGGAGTTGATGATGGTGAAGTGGAACCAAGTATAGATATTAAAGCAGAACAAGAGAAAGACCAAAATTTGAAGCCAATAATTGATTTTCTAAAAGCAAGTGTTTTGCGCCCTGCTTGGGAGAAGGTGTCTAGCTTAAGCCCTGTGACAAATAACTATTGGGCACAATTGTATCAGTTGAAGCTTGAAGATGGTATTCTTCTCCAGAGATGGGAAACTGCAGATGGGAAAGTGACGACCAGGCAAACGGTTATACCGAGAAAGTTATGGGAAGTTGTGCTGCATCAATCCCATGATAGTTTAACAGGAGGACATCTTGGTGTTATGTAGACATTGAGTCACCTACGGCAGATATTTTACTGGATAGGTATGAGGCAAGATGTGGAAGAATGGTGCAGCACATGTTGTGTAAAAAGGGGACCAAAGCATAAGGGACGTGCGCCAATGAAGTTATATCAAGTTGGCGCACCAATGGAAAGAGTAGCCATTGACATTGCTGGTCCTTTGCCCGAAACACGTGCTGGAAACAGTTACATTTGTGTGGTGATGGATTATTTCACCAAGTGGCCTGAGGCATATGTAATACCAAATCAGGAGGCTACAACTGTAGCTTTGACTATTAGTGATTTCTTCTTCAGAGTTGGTATGCCATATGAACTGCATTCGGATGAAGGCCATAACTTTGAATCAGCTGTGTTCCATGAATGCTGCAAGTTGTTTGGCATATGAAAGACCAGGACAACACCACTTCACCCACAGTCTGATGGGATGGTAGAAAAGTACAATTGGACACTTGGACAGGAATTGGCAAATTTTTGTAATAGCTGCCAAGATGACTGGGATGTCTTACTCCCTCCACTGTTTATGGCCTATAGAACAGCAGAGCATGAAGCCACTGGATACACTCCAGCAAAGCTGATGTTTGGTCGGGAATTTCGGTTGCCAGTGGACCTGATAACAGGATGTCCACCTTACGAAGATTTGCCTGAAAATGTGCCAGAGTTCGTGAAAGTGTTATCTGAAAGGATGGATGATATTCGTCATCAAGTACGTTCAAAATTAAAAACGTCTGCTGATTCCATGAAGCTATGTCATGATAAGAAATCTACTGAAGTTAGCTTTGTACCAGGAGACAAGGTGTGGTTGTATAATCCCAGGAAGAACAAAGGGAAATCTCCTAAGTTGTCTTCTCCATGGGAAGGCCCATATGACATAATGGATCGTCTCTAAGATGTGACTTTCCGAATAAAATGTGGTCGGTGAGGTAAACCAAAGATGGTGCATGCCAACAGGCTTTAGCATTATAATGGAACAAATGACACTGCTGAAGACGTGTCACCTGAAAAAGCCACTGTCGAAGAAAAACTCTACCCGGTTTTGAGAAGGAAAACAGTGAAGCCGTTAATGAAGTTACTACCACTGATGTGACTACTACCGATAATGGGACATTTCCTGATGGAGCAGATGAATCCCACGTAAAGCAGAAGCCAATAAGACTGAGACCAGTATGAAAGAAGAAACGTCCTGTAAAATTAATAGCCTTTGTTGAATTTTAATTTTGTGTTTGTAAATTCTGTACATTTAATTAAGTTATTGTTAATTATTTATTGGTTTAATGTAAGTGGCTATTGTTCGAGAAAGAATAAACTGGTTTAATCAAGAAAGGACTTGTATCACTGAAGTTCCTTGGAAAGAATTTCTACTGGAAATTAAAAAAACAAGTAGATACTTAACAATATGCCCACTGGTCTTACATCAGCTGTGGGAAAAGTTTTGGAAAATCTAATACAAGATGCCTTGCAAAGCCATTTAACAAAGCTTAGAATTTTATTGGATAGTCAACATGGTTTCACTAAGAGAAAATGTTGCCTTAGAAATCGTTTGACATTCTTTGAAAAAGCTACTGCTTATTAGATGAGGGTAAGGGTCTAGATTTGATGTATCTAGAATTTCAAAAAGCACTTGACAAGGTGGCACATAAAAGGCTTATAAAAAGCTCTTCAAGTGTGTGGGGATAAATGAGCAAATTGGATAGGAAAGTGGATGGATGGAAGAAAGAATAGGTTTTTAGAAATGAAATTCAGTCAAACTGGATTAATGTTACAAGTGGGTACATCAAAGCTCAGTCTTAGGACCTTTGATCGTTTTGATTTACATTGATGACATAGTTGAAGGAATGGTCAATAAATAACTTAAACTTGCAGATGATATTAAGGTCTTGGGTGTTGTTAGCTGTGAAGAGAATGTTGCTGTTTTACAAAAAGATTTAGATCATTTTGTGAGTTGGGCAAATAAATAGCAAACGGGTTTTAATTATAATGAATGCAAGATAATGCATGTGGGTTATCATAATTTGAATTATAAGTATTATTTGGATCAGAATAACTTAACAGTATCACGAATAAAAGGGATCTTGGTGTTATGGCTGATCAGTCTCTTAAGACATCCAAGCAGTGTGCTTTTGCTAGTGGTAGGGCAAATATGATTTTAGGTTATATCTACAGAAATATTGAATACAAGTCTAAAGAAGTTATAATTTCATTCTATAGGTCACTGGGTAGGCCACATTTGGAGTACTGAGTTCAGTCTTGGGCTCTTTACCTTAGGAAAGACATTGGATTATTGGAAAGTGTTCAGAGGAGAGTTACTAAAATGGTGCCTGGGATGGAGGGGTTGTCATATGATGCGAGGTTGCAATCTTTCAAATTGTTTTATCTTGAAAACAAGATCAATTAGAAAGGATCTGATTGGGGTGTTTAAAATTGTAAAGAGAATTGATAGTGCTGATGCATAATCTTTTTTTCATACTTAACTGTTAAAGTATTAGGACTAGGGGACACAAGTATAACTTTTGACAGGGTAGGAATAATCTTCAGCTAAGGCAGTTTTATTTTTCTAACAGGGTGGTTGGTCTTTGGAATGGATTGCCTTCGGATGTTGTGAAGGCAGTAAATTTAAGTGAGTATAAGAGAAAGCTTGATAAGTATATGAATGGTAGCTTTAGTTTACTTTAGAGGATGAGACAGGCGAGATGGACTAATAGGCTCCATATTGTCCCAAAACATTATGTTATGTTATACTGATTGTGTTGATACAATCTTCTGTGCTTTTCCTTCCATTCTTCTACTCTCTTTATTCTGCATCACTGCATAAGTTAAGAATAGTTAAAAATTTAAAACAAATGGAAAGGTGGGAAAATTCTATCCAGTAAACTGGCATACACACGAGAAAACTAGATGTTACTAAGATCAAAAGTAAATAGACAGAAATGCAGACGAACAGATAGATAGTCAAAAATTTGTTTTAAGACTGACCTTTGGAAAATATAATTATCATAGTTATCATGAAAATTCTAGTTTTTTTCTGGAGTGATTGTCTATTTATTTTGTAGTGGACTGTGTATATGTCGTTCAAATGAAATATTTGTTTGTGAAATAACGTTAAATAATCGCTGGACTGTAAGTGACATAAAATCCAATTATTGGGTCAGACAAGAGTAGAACAAGAGTTGGAAGTGGATGTTGCTGTCTAGTTGCTTTATCTCTATATTCTATTATTTGAAAATTAGTGAAGGCTATGCGTAAGTAGCTATTGTATAGCCTTGCGTAAAGATCCTAAAAGAAACGTATCTATATCCCCGTTTTATAACTTTGTTGATATAATATTAACACTTATTGTTGAACTAACGAGGTACTGGAAACAAAACACTGATTGTAAAAATCCACATTGTTATCCTAATTTAATTTACGCTGTGTGTTTGTGAATTTCCTTGTATATTCCCAAACTCCTCACACAGTTTTGGAACTAACAGAATCAAAGTTGCTAAGCAAAATCTGGGTAAGTGGATGGTGTCCTTAACTATGTGGCGTAGCCACCTTACTAAGGAGGACTAAAACGTGCCCGAAAGAAAACACCGCATGATGGGATATAGCAGAAGGTTTTCAGGATCTCTGAAACCGAATCTGACATCTGATTATATGTTTCTGTCCCTCTTGGGATCCCGGGGCGAAACTGTTTTCATACCGACTTGTACTCTAGCGAGATTAAACTTGGCACACATGCTCAGAAACTGCGGGCGAGTGTTCTAACGGGGAGTGTTTCTGGATACGGAACCTTCCCCCTCTTGGACAGCTATAAAATAATTGGGAATTATGTAGAAACTTGATATGTACATTTAAACCTCTGTGAATCATAACGGGGCGTTTGAACTCTTCAGTGGAGCGCGGGTATTTATCGGCTTAAAATTGTTTTAAAATGCTAAGTAATTTTTTTGTTAGTTTGTTTCACAATATTTATATATTCATTTTACTAAGATATTCGAAGCACAATCTGTGCTCTGTCCATCGCGGTGATCGATCTATGAATTCTAGTTTTATAACCTATTAAGTTCTTTTTGAGATTTCTAATAACAGCCTAGAATTATTGAAGATATGCTATACCTGACACAGAAATGAAATTTCCATTAATAAATTCAAAAATCAACAAACACGTCCCATAATCTTTAATTCATTTAGGAACTAAATCTATCAGTAGTCTCTTCTATCATCCATGACGATAAGGTGAACTAATAATGTTTTGTAGTAAACGTTACCATCAATAGCTTTAGATAACTTACCTTTGAGCTTTAAGTCTCTGCAAGTCTTTTTCATTAGGAACATTACTTCTTCCTTAGCTAAAGTCATAAAAGGTCTGCTTCAATAAGGGGTAGTGGCTTGCATAGACAGTGTTGTCTTATCCTTATCTAAGAAGTCATTGTTTGAACACTTCCTCATAAAAACCATGTAGGCTGCCTAATCATTTGCATGGCCAGTCACAATGAGCAAGCTATAGCATAATATGTCTGTTAAACAATACACAATAAAAGAGTTTGAGACACAGATTCAAACTCCTGTATACACTTTTTGTTTTCCTACTTAAAACGGTACAAAGTATAAAAAGTCGTTTGAGGTTATTATGCAAGTTGCGTAAGCAGTCAGCTTGCATCTATTATAAGTTTATACTCTGAAATATAAAACAGACTAGCTTATATTGGGTAACAAAACCCATATCACGACCAGTTGAAATCTTTATTTTTTAAATGATAATTTAAGAGTTTATTATTGTGTATAGCTTATTGAAACATAAACTAATGTGTTTCTTATTTTGATAGTAAACCACTTTGCTAAACTCAACTCTTACATTATAGCCCCTCCTTATGCTGCCATTGATTTGCTTCTGATAAATTCATGCATAGTTTCAATGACATCTTTAAAATACGTGGCATATTTTGTGTTCGTGACATTTTCACTTCTCGATTGACAACTAAGACCTATGTAGCATTTTGTAGCCGTATTCATACAGAACCATAGCTACATAATTTAAAATATTATGTTTCATTAACTTTAACATCCTTTCTGAAGAAAGAATGAGAGTGAGAGCTGTCCTCAAGTTCTAAATATCCGAAAATTACATGCATTTTAAATATCAGCACTGACTCAGGTATTTTCTTTATTAATTAGAATGCAGCTTCATGTTTACACTTTGTGGTTTAATGTGTCATAGATGTATGATAACGTACAAAAATAGCCCGGCACTGCTATGATATACAGGGTGGGCCAAAAAGTAGGGTTACAGTTAACACTTAAACTATTTTTCCTTTATTAGAATTTAGACTATTTATT
>NW_013665889.1:288113-291246 GCF_000517525.1 Limulus polyphemus
CCAAACCAATGCTGCGGAAAGGTTTCATGAAGATACTCTCTCACTGTCCGCGCATAATGTGGAGGTGCTCCATCTTGCTGGAAGTACAGTTCGTCAAAGTTAGCTTTGGTTCTTTGATTTACATGTATATTTAAAACGTGATTGTGAAGGAGAAACAAATAATAGAGTAACTGTAACCCTACTTTTGGCCCACCCTGTATATGTTAACATCACTTTACTGTGGTAATGGGCTAAGAAAATTAACAGATATACTTCTAAAGAGCACTCTGGCACAATCCTGTTATTACTCTCTGTAGAGTACATTCTCTAAAGTCGTTTACATAACATGTAAAGTATTTGCAAGACGGATGCAGCTGATGTTTGAGCTTCTTGAAACTTTTTTATATACGTAGTTTACCGAATTTCACTGATATCAATACATACTAGTGCGCTGTAAAGCGCTATAGGTTGCTCATATGATCACCCTGGTTCGAACGATTATGGTCCAGCACTATTTTTTGCCGCGGTATAGCGACTCATAGAATGGTTTTGAATTGTTTTTTTTGTTTTTTTTAAAGTACAAACTTTTAACTTATGGCTCCATCTCTTGACTGATTTGAGATCTAACTACAGACGCGACTATTGAGAATTCTCTTTTGTTTTTAAAGTATAAACCTTTAGCTCACAGCGCCATCTCTTGACCGACTTGATATCTAATTACAGCCGCGGCTATTGAGGATTACCCTTGTTAGACGCGGTATAGCGGCTCGTAGAATGGCTCTGAGTTTTTGTATTTTCAAGTACAAACCTTTAGCTAATAGCCCCGCCATCTCTTGACCGATTTGAGATCTAATTACAGTTTTGGACTCGGGAGGTCAAACCCTTTCGATTGATTTATTCTCACACCCAAGGTCTTATAAATGAATTCACTCTAATCCTGCCTGAAATAATTTCAATTTGAGGGTAGGCTGGTAGAGATCCTGATGGGTAATAAAATCGAATCGGGTATACGTGCGCCCCACCTTTGGTATTGCTGGCGCACAAAAACATAGTTAATGATAAGGGGAAAAGGTCTCATAGATTAATTTACTTTCATCCTGCCTAAAATAATTTCAAGTGCCGCGGCTACTGAGAATTCCCTCTTGTTTTTAGTTCCAATGGCCCTATGATTCCATACTCGAAACAAATTTCAGCTATTTTTGACAGTATGTTTGCCACACTGATACCACTAGCCTAATTAGGCTGTCATCTGAGACAATATATGTGCTAAAATTAGCTCTCGTGAAGTTATTCTGTTTTCTGAACTATGTTTCGTTAATCTTGGTGGATTTCAGCTCTATAGTAAGTTAAATTAACATTTTACATAAAACTGTCCATTTCGTATATGGAAATTTTTTATATTCTTAAAACACACTTAACTAAGATAACTATGCAGGATTTTTCACATCTTCGGCAATCTATTTACATATGTATATATATATATTTTTTCACTCTGCATGTAAAGTACATAAACTCGTGACACTTCCCATAAGTAAAGAATCAATTTGTAGCAATAATATTGTCTGCTTTTGAAACCATGTAGTATTATGAACTCTCAAGTTTTTGAGAATACTTAAGAAAATGCATTAAATCCGTTTTAATAAAGGTTTCATTAATTCTTCTATTTAGTTTAGGACTACCAACAGAAAGTAATCTGAAAAAAAGGATAGTCGAAGTAAGTCTTTTCACTTTATCTTTGTTTTGGAACTGCTTAAAAAATCATGTACACTAACATCTTGTTTAAAAGTATTGAGTAATTGGATGGAAGAAGTAGTGCTACCTACCATTCAAACATTCGTTATGTATGAAGGTAGTTAAAAATAATCTGATGTAAAATTTATATAAGTGAAAAATGTTGTATAATATGCTGAAATGTAGTTAAATGAGAATTGTAAAAGTAAAAAAAAAATGTTTCAGATATGCAAACTTTAATGTTTTTTCTCTCCATTTTTTAAAATTTTACGATTCTAAGGACTTAAGTAATAATCTCGCCCCACCTCATCCCTTAATAAAAGTAGCTACAGTTATTAAAGAAAGGCATATGTGTTATACGTTTTTATTAAATAATCACGAAATCATACGTTTTCCACACTTATAATTATGATAAATTACTTTTTAAATTTTGCGACGTGTACTCTGATTCTTTACATACAAATATGGGCCGGGCATGGTTAAGTGATTAGCACGTGGGGTTAACCCATCTTTTGCATGTAGTTGCTGCAAAATCCCCTCCCCATGCACTTTGGGGTCATGGAATATTATAAAATTTACAGTCAAATCCCACTATTTGATTAGTGTAGCCCAAGAGTTGATAGTGGGTACTATTGACCAGCTGCCTTTACTATAGTCTATCAGCTCCAAATTAGTGACGGCTAATTAACATACCTCTTGAGTAACTGTGCTCGAATATATGAAACAAACAAATATATAGAAATGTAACAAATATACATGAGGTAAAAAGACTTCTGCTTTAAGAAATTAAAGAGTTAACAAAATCAGTTTAGTTCATCTTGCTAAATTACTTCTTTGTTTGGTTTTAACGATTAAATTATTAGCCACAGCTGAACAAGAAAATGGATTAAAAAAGGCTGGCTTCGAACAAAAGGTTGGTTGTTTGGCGTTTGTTGGCGCAAAGCAACTAGGCTATCTGCGTCGCGAATAAGAGGATATTGGGGAGTGGCAAAACCAATAGAAAATAGCTCTGTAAATATGCGTATATAGATTCTTTCTTAACCAACATAACGGCTTTTTATTTAGTTTGAACATGAAGCTGTTTGATCTCAGTGTATGTAAAACGTATAACAGAGAAACCCTTCTTAATAATAGCAAGAGGATTTGAGAAAGTTTTTTCTATTAATTTTTATTAGCTATTTAAAAACTTTTTGTTCAATTTTTAATTGTTGCCGCTATAGACGTACAACTATAAAATTTTTGTTTTTACTGCGTTTATATTTCTTTGTTTTCAGCTATGTAATTTTGCTTCGTTGTTTTTAACTTATAAATAAGTTATTCATTCGTATTGATAATTCAAAATGTTGTTTTGTTTTTAGTATCATATGTTACGATTTTCTGCTTATTTGTTTTCATTTTTGACTTTAGAACATATGTTTGTTTG
>NW_013665889.1:292193-299556 GCF_000517525.1 Limulus polyphemus
GAATGTCTTCGTATGAAATAGCATGAACACTTGTTGCATGTTGTGACTTAACAAGAATGTCTTCGTATGAAATAGCATGAACACTTGTTGCATGTTGTGGAAATTTTCGGCACTGACTTTTGTGTTCATGGGTTCTCACCTGCTACAAGACGCCGCACTTTGCATACTACGTTTGGGATACGACTTTTTGCATGTCTCTTTCTGGGTGGTTTTGGATTCCCAGGTTGATCCGCATTCCTTTATTTTTCAATGCTATTACTTTCAAGTTATATTTCTGTTTTAAATATTCTAAGTCCTCGATCTCAACACATGATCTTAGTGTATAAATATTTTGCGTCGGAAAGGGCTATTACATACCCTTCCTAAAAGCGATTTATTTTCGATGGTATCATAATTTATTTACAAAACGCCAAATAGTGTCACAATGTAGTTCTGATAAGTACCGTTCTGCCGCGACTTTATATTGGTTGTAGTTGTTTTGTTGATTTGCATATTCAAAATCGTTGTAATATAACGTACTCAATTTGCTATATAATACTCAATTGAATTGAAAAATGTACTACTAATAAGGCCTACAGTATAAGGACATCAAGTCAATTAAAATTTAAAGTAATGCAGATTTACACTCTATTTCGTGTTGGTACAGCTATAAGCTATCCATATAATTCTGATTAATCATACTTGCCATACGCATAACCACAACAGTGTTTTTTGTGATCCAGCCGGCCTGATGAACTTTGTATCGAACGAAAGGCATCATCTGCAGCGGTGGACAGAGTATGATTGAAATATTATTATACATTCTTCTTCTCCTTGAACTAAACATAATCGACTGAATAAAGTGTTAGAAAATATAATTGGATTTGGATTTGTTTGTAATTTAGCACAAAGCTACACAATGGGCTATCTGTGCTCTGCCCACCACGGGTATCGAAACTCGACTTCTAGCGTTGTAAGTCCGCAGACATGCCGCTGTGCCACTGGGGGGGGGGCAGAAAATATAATAGGCTAAACATTAATGTTTTATGGCAAATATAAATGATAAAAAAATAATCTATTCGGCAGGAGTAGTAGTACTATTTCGATATAGCCAAACGTTATTAAATATTTTTTAAAGACAATACACCATTTTATAGACATTTAAATATCAGCGAAACATTTCTTATATTATTATTTACATCACACACATTTTGAAAGTTTTCTTCTCAACGAATTAAAAAAAATTGTAATATTCTTTAGAGTTTTCTTCCTTTTTTGGGTTTTACGAGACAAAAATACTTTAAATAAGTTGTTTTAATTTTAATATCAATAGTTAAAAGTTAGCGTTTGATATAGAAATCATAATTTTGCTTGCATTTGTTGTTGTTTTCATTATCTGTTTGTTTTTAAAGCAGAATAATGATTCTAAATTCCTTTTTAGGAAATGTGTCTAATATGAGCCAATATATCAGAAATCTGACGGAGGTAACAGTAAAAATAAATATAAACGTGCTGACAAAGAAAACGTTTGAAGAACATATTTAATTTTTGCCCACTATATGGAATTATAATGACAATATTTTCAATTAAGATACGTTGAGCAATTTTTTGATTTGAATTTCTTTTTCAAATTTTATTCTAAAAAGAGTGAAAATAAGAAAGGTATATATACATAAGTAACGTTTTTGTAGAAAACTTGACATATCAAAACATGCTTGTGTCAGGGTCCAATATTCGAGTCGTTTAGTCGGCCCGGACCAGTTAGGAGGCCTTGGGCCGATTAGAATAGCAATAATAATAATAATCGACACAGCAGGGCCCATTACAGTTTTAAGCATCCTTCCAATGTTACTTTGTCATCAGATGCGCATTTCTATATTTTTCATATAACCATAGTTGTGTTTCGTCTCGTGAAAGTATTTTCTTTACTTTAATCTCCCAAATGGAACCTCTAGCTTTCTGGGGATCCCTGGACTATTTGTAAACATTATGGGAAGTCCATATGACATTTGAAATGCAAAAGAAGTTTCTGAAACATGGGGGGGGGGGATCGATCCAAACGAAGCGTGACAAATACATCTCAATGGCGAAATACCTTACCTTTTGACCAGTATTAAAATATTAATCTCAAGTCACATTATAATTTTTATGTGTTTGTCTGAACTAATATAAGGATTATGTACATTCCAAGAGTGATATGATATTTCTTTGATTGTTTCGACTTTGTTGTTACGCGCAAAGCTGCACAATGTACTATCTATATTGTTCCTAGCACTGGTATCAAAACCCGGCTGTTATCGTTATAAACCAACAGACTTACCACTGAGCAACTGGAGGGGCATGAGATTAGATTAATGTTACACATATATGCACTTATATATTTGCAACAGCGTCTTTCTTTTTAAAAAAATTACATTTGCAATTGATGAATAGAATTAACACATATATACATAGACCAGTTAAACCTAATAAGGAACAGTTAGAATTTTTGTGAATCTCAGGCCCTGATTAGTTTGTGAAATTAAACTAAACATTTCTCAGTTTGGATGGGACTTCGTGAGATGAGATAATATATTCTATTTTGAAAGATACATCTTAAACCGACAGAATAAAAATAAAAAAAGACACATTTACAGCTCTATTCGTCTATACTTTTTGTTCATGAGAAATATCAATTCATTGATGTTCATTTGTCATATTTTGTAAGTTTCAATAATTAAATAAACTTTAATTTCATGACGTAGGCACAGAGTTGGAACTTGTCTGTTGAAAGTTAATTTGCATGTGATATTACAACGTTTGGCCAGTCGTATTCCTGCACTTCTCGGAAAAATCCAGCTCTCAGTTCCTTTTATACTAATCAGTATTAATGTTAATAGAATTTTTAAGATTCAATTGACTATAATTTGTTATAAATAATAACAAGCTGGGGTACCCGTCCTTTGTTCGGGTTATGAACTTAAACAAATGTGGGGGTGGATGCTAACTTTCACACAATTGATTTATAACATAACATATTATTACAGTATTCATTATTTCATAATATTTTTTGTTTGGTGTAAGAATGTAGCGGTATCTATGAATGTAGTTAACATTAACTTACGTCAAAGATAATAGATGCTCAATAACACCAATAATGAAGGTGGAGGAGCTGTGAACAGCCATTAACACGATCCTTATTCCAAATTACCATCCCACAAAGTTTGGTTGACATTGGCCCAGCGACTTAGGAGTAGTTAGATAAGGGATAAATAGACAGACACACAGATTTTTTACTTTCAATATATATTTAATGCCCCCAGTGGCACAGCAGTATGTCTGCGGACTTACAACGCTAGAATCCGGGTTTCGATACCCGTGGTGGGCAGAGCACAGATAACCCATTGTGTAGCTTTGTGCTTAATTACAAACAAACAAACAAAATATACTTAATATGTTTTTGATGTAAGGACATGGAGCCATCTGTGAATGTAGTTAACGTTAAATTACGTCAAAGATAATACACGCTTAATAACAGAAATAATAGGGATGGAGGGGTTTGAACCCTCATTAACATGCCCCTTGCCCCAGACTATCATCCTACAAAGTTTGGTTGAGATTGGCCCAGAGACTTAGTAGTTAGATAAGGGACAAACAACCAGACACACAGATTTTTGTGCCTTGTGTACGTATATATATAAGACAGGTATTTATTAGGATTTACTTGGGAAGTTCAAAAATATATATTAGGAGCAGTACTTTCTGAAACAGCTTGTATCTATGATAAGAACTGTGTTTCTTCCTCCTCAAACACTTGCTTTCAGGCCCTTCTAAAGACGTGTTTGCAAATAAATGATTTGACCTATGAGGTAGATGTTACAGGCTTAAGAAACCTCCAACAGAGTAAATTAGTAATTCGACAAGTTAACCTAACTTTTGACCGATTTTCATATCAAAAGTTAAACAATCACTGTAAGCTAATTTTCCATAACTGACTAGTTAGGTTTGAAATGCGATTATTGCTTCCTGTATTCTTCATCCACTTTATTAAAAGTTAACTCATTAAATTCAACATTTTTTTGTTTTAGGTTACAGAAATCATGTAACTTTTCAGTAGTCCTTCACTGTTTATATATCATGTTAGTGGTATTCTCAAGTGCACTGATTTCCCTTAGATTAATCTATAGGTTCTACAAAGTAGCACGAGGTTTAACAGAAATTGTTATGCAGAGTTAAACTATAATTTATCTTTTTACTTTTGACTATATTTTGAACCAAGAAAGTTAAAAGCCTTTATTTGTTACAAAAATCAATCAAAACTAAATGTATTTACTAAGAATGGTATGCAGGCATACTGCACCTTTCTTCTTCCCTTTATCTTCAGGCTTTCTAAACTATCTGTAACTTTAAAATTCAATATTACTTACACATTAACATAGACAAGTTAAACAGGAAACATAAAATTACAGGAAAAAAATCACAAATTAAAACTTGAGATCAAATGAAAATATAAATGTATATATATATATATATATTTGTAACGCATATTGTCATATGCATAGATATCAATGTTACATTTCATCACATGTATTAGTAGTTTTAGGCAAACTGCTTCTAGTTAGTTTGCAATTACTATGGCAGCAAAAAGGCAACCCCCGCTAGCTATTGTCGATAGCAGTGGCACTGTAATGTGCCGCCATCTGTAAGCTACTAATAATTAAAACGAGTATCCTCAGCATTATCAAATAAATAATCACAAGCAAAATTCAGATAAATTAATACTTTTCAGATAAAACTCATTCAGCGGGATTAATATTCACGCTGTCACTACAGTATATATCTTATACACAGACCAACCCAGGCTAAGTACCATAAAATACATTTACTGTCTTAGACAGCTGCAAACATTAGTAGCAGAAGTATCAATATATTGTATCACCATTCGTGAGTTTATTCACTTGATAAAACTGGTATCACAGGAAAAAGGGCAAATTCAGTGAAACATAGACAATTTCATTTAGATTCATTACAACCTCATTCACATTCTATACTGAGATAGACCACAACTCTCTCCATGCACTCAAATGTAGTGGAGATGTCTAGCAAGTATTGTGTGGCTTGCTTCACAGAAAGTTTGCTATTAGTGGGATATATAATGTGAGTGATTTTTGCAAAATGTTGGAATAATTCCTAACAAATAAAGTGGCAACCATACAATGAAGTACATACATTTTATAGTGAAACACTACTTGATAGCTCAGAAAGAAAGGAATGCCACTTTCTTTCAGTCATTGATCTCATAGTAAAGTGATTGTCCTAGCTATTGATCTGTAAGTTAACACCAGCTGTAACAATCAGAAGGTCGTTATCATCATTTCAGCCACACCAGAACAATCTTGTGCCTTTTCTACAGGCACTTCTTTATCTGAATGATCATGTATAGTACTTTAAACATCTTTCTCCTCATCAGTTGATATAAGATGATATCAAACATTATTACGGTAACTCATACTTCAATGGATGAATTTGCTGGAGCACAAGATAAAGGACCTGTCAAGCAAGAAATAAATTGATTCTATGCCAGTGGAAAGTACAAATGCCATACCCAGTCTCTATACTGGAACATTCAATCATTAACTGTCTTATCATAATATCTTTTCAACCATATGGCGGCATTTCCTAAATGCTGGTTTGCAAATTTATGTGCATCAACCACTGTGGACACTGTGCATACCTGTTTTAGGGGACAGATCACACATCACCCCCACAGAGAGCAGTATTTATTGAACAAATATGAGCAAGCTTAATGAACAACCTGTCAGTCTTGTTTCTGTTGCAAGTTACATCATGAGTGTTCATCCTAGTTTGTGGTGTCGAAATTAACAAAATTTACAAGCATCTATTTACTTGATGATTTGTATTACCATTTTGCTAGATAGTCAGACTGGGAGTGATAAGGCAAACTGCTTGCTTTCACCACATCCAATACTTTAAACAACTCAGGGATTAGGTGTTTATGAAAGTTAACTCCCTGATCTATATGAATCACTATAGGTGTGCCGAATTGGGTTATCCAGTATTTCACAAACATATCTATGCACAGACAGATTGTGCTGAAGTATCAACCAATGGTTAAGCTTCAGATCACTGAGTAAGTAATTGATAACAACCATCACATCTCATTCAATTTCTGGGAGAGGACCATAAAAATTCAGGACTATTCTCTGTAAAAAAAGAACCAATAATTCTTTGCTCGAGATTATCTTATTTGGTCTAGCTTTTCTTCTGGGAAGTTCACACCATACAATTTTCCCACCACCATTTATCATCCCAATTCGAATGTATCCTGTAAAATCACCATCACACATTAGCACAAGTGTGTATAACATCTCAGTGACCTACACTCTTTGTGTTATGGAAAGTCTAAAGAATTTTCAACCTAAATTAGTTACTAATAATGATCTAGTACCCCTGCCAGCACCCGAGTCACATTTTATTTCTGTCCATGCTATGTTCTTCAATCTGTGTTGGCCTTGCATCACCTTTCTCATGGCAAAGAGTATCTACACTAGATTTGGGTCCTTCATTTACTATTCCTGGAGTTCCTGAAGCAATAAGTTTGATATCCAACAACTAGTGGAATTTCTCATCGTATGTCTTGGCATTAAAATGGCAGAAATGGTTTTAATCCTCATGCATGTTCAGGGTTAGGACATTCAATAAATAGCATTTGAGTATGTGGTAAGACAGTTCATCAGCATTTCTGTGTTACAGGACTGGACAATGCAGATCTACAAAATCATACTATGTGCAATTATATCTTCCAGAGTTTTGAAGTTCATAAGCTACTACAGCCCCCTAGTGGATCAGCATTAATTATGTAGACTTATTGGGCTAAAAACCGGGTTTTGATACCCATGGTGGACACAGCACAGGTGCTCATTGTGTAGCTTTGTGCTTAACAACAACAAATAAACGAGACATGGCTCCACCAGAAGGTGAACTTCTTACTATACAGGTAGTGTTGGTAGTGTTTGGCGAGGACAACAAGTGCAAGTAGGTTTGGTTTGGTTTGAATTTCGCGCAAATCTATACGAGGGTTATCTGCACTAGCCATCCCTAATTTAACAATGTAAGACTAGAGGGAAGGCAGCTAGTCATCACCACTCACCGCCAAGTCATGGGCTACTCTTTTACCAACGAATAGTGGGATTGACTGTCACATTATAACGCCCCACGGCTGAAAGGGCGAGCATATTTAGTGGGACGGGGGTTTGAACCCGTGAGTAAGAATGTTTCTTACTTTGTTAAGCACTATATGTACACTGAGTGGTCACAAGTAAATAGACACCTAATTTTTCGTCATTTAACTGATTTATGCTAACTAATTTTTGTTTACAGAGCA